>NC_142803.1:74035485-74164321 GCF_049724085.1 Artemia sp. Qi Xiang Cuo
AAGCCGCCAAAAACTATGAAACAACTAAGAGGTATTATTGGTTTAACCAGTTATTTTAGAAAATTTATACACAACTACGCCCAAATCGCAAAACTCCTAACAGATCTAACTAAAGGGAATTCCCAAATTATGACTTGGTCGCTGGAATCTCAAACTTCTTTAGACACTCTCAAGAAAGCTCTTACTTCTGAACCAATATTGGCGTTACCAGACTTTGAAAAAGGTACATTTGTGGTTACCACCGATGCTTCAGCTCTAGGTATCGGTGCAATCCTTTCCCAAATAATCCCCGTGAAAAACAACCCCGAATCCCAACAGAACCCCACTCAATATATAGAGAAAGTCATATGCTATTCAAGTAGAACTCTAACGAAAGGCGAAAGTAGTTATTCAGCAACGCAATTGGAGCTACTATCTATAATTTATCATTTAGATAAATTCAGACATTACTTAGTAGGACGAAAATTTAAACTGCGCTCGGACCATAAAAGCTTGCAGTACCTGAGCACATTCAAAAATCCAACCGGAAGTTTAGCAAGATGGATAATGAAAATCCAAGACCTGGATTACGAATTTGAACACGTGACCGGTAAACAGAATGCCCCTTGTGATTACCTGAGTAGATACCCCGAGAATAACTCTTCAGATAATGAAACTAAACAAATAAATGCCATTAATCCCTGTAAATGAAAAAGCAAAAAGAATAAGCCAAAAATCCTTACAGAAGAAAAGGGTCTACGAGTAATTCCCTTATCACTACCCAAAATTAAAAGGAAACAAGTTAAAGATGAAATGTGTTTAACTCTCATTATTTACTTTGTGAATTCTGATAATCTCCCTGATAAGTTCAAAGCCCTAAGACTTGAAATAGACAATTTTTATTATGACTTTGACGAAGAAATCCTTTGCAGGATAGTAACAGGCGAAACCAATAGAAATCAAACCTTGATAATCCCAGTGCTCACACAAAACTTAATAATACCTGCCTTTGAGTATTTCCATTCGGAGATAGGCGGAGACTTAGGAATAACCAAAACATTTAAAAAGTTAAAACAATACTTTTATGTTCCGTCATCGTTAACAAAACTCAAAGATTTTATATGTACATGTGAAGCGCGTAACTTAAGAAAAAATCCCCAAACGTACCCTAATCCCCCTTTGGGAAGAGTGCCAGTAGCAAGGATACCTTTTGATATCGTATCATTCAACCTATATGGTACGAGTGGAGGATTACCTGTTTCTAATAGAGGTCATACTTGCGTTCTTTCAGTAATAGACCATTTTACCGGCTTCACTTTTGCCAAAGCATTGAATAATCAGGGCGCATATTCCACACGTCATGCATTGTCAAATATATTTTTAGGGTTTGTCGTTACTAAACAGGTCATTAGCTACAACGTAACTAACTTCGTTTCTAAAGTAACAAAAGATTTAATGAGTTTCCTTAAAATAGAGAAACTAGTAACCTCTCCCTACCATCCCCAAGCTAATGGAAAAATTTAAAATAGGCACAATATATTTTCCAATGTCTTGAGTATTTATACAAGGGACAATCGAAACGATTGGGACCAATATCTACCTTACTTAACTAATGTGATTAATACGGCATACTCGGAAACGACTAAAGAAAATCCATTTTTGCTCTTGTTCGGACGCGATTTTAAAATACCTTATCAAGAAATTATAGAATCAAGACAGTATTACAATAGTACAGAGGACTATAAGCAATATTTTATAAATAAGATGAGAAAAACCTATAATATATTTAGACAAGATTTGTAAAAATGTAAGATGAATCAAGAGTTGATGACTGAATCCATAATCAAATGGACTATAAATTTTAATTTGGTCGACCGTGTCTATCCTAAAAATTAAGCCCATATGGAAGGCACAAAACTTTCCAATAAATATTCAGGACCCTACAGAATAATCAAAAAATATGACAAAGATTTTACTTTTAAAATGATAAGTCCAGAAAACGGGAGAACATACAAAGCACATGTAAGCCGTATGAAAGGTGCCAAATACCCCGTTAAGTGGGCCGCCGAGCCTTCATCTTCAGAATCATCAAACGCGGAAAATCAATTTCCCAAGTCCAGGCTATCAGAATTAAAACAGATTAATTTCAAACAAAACTACTTTGAAAACCATAGCGAAGAGGAAGATTTTGAAGAATTTTTACGCATGAAAAACCTAGTCATCCCTGAAAGAAAACCCCTAATACCCATGCCTGAGAGAACCCCAAAAAGCCCAGAGAGTTCATCCACAGAAAGCTCGGAGCAAGAATTAGATTATACGCTATCCCCAAAAACTCAATTTTTCCCCGATAGAATTTCGACCCCATGCCCCCCCAAAAGATTTCCTGATGACATGGTATCCCCAGCAACCCCAATAGAAAGGCCCCTGTCGTTACAGGAGGAATTAAACAGAGCTGTGGAAACTCCAGGTGCAAAAAGGAGGAAGACTCCCCCTAGAGATACAAATAGAAAAAGCTTGAGAGAGGCCATGGACATTATTAATTATCCGATAAAAACAAGGCAAAGTACCTTGCCGTGGACACAGGAACACCCTGAAGATGAAAACTTGGGACAATACCATCACATAACGGTGTCTAAAGTAAAACCCAAGGAATCTTACTCCTGGAAACAGACCATGCTACGAAATACACCACACCCCCCGGAAGATATGGCATTCAAGCAGTGGAGGCATTCTCCAAAGGTATTTGACTCCTCCCAGAGTTCCCAGGAATCTTTTAACTCATCCGAAACAGGACTTCAGCGTGAGGAAATGGAAGATAAGCCCTCTACCTCAAAAGTAGATGAGATATATGAAGCAAGAGCGGGTGATACCCCAAAATCTCAAAGGACAACCCCAGAAAGCCCTAATGATGAATCGTCAGAAACTAGTTCTACTGAATCCGAAGATGAGCCCCAAGACGCACAAAAACAAAAACCTACTTCGGCTGCCGCCCATGCAAAACAGGCTAAGGCAAAAGGCCAGAAATTCCTTTTGAAACAATACAAGAAATTTGACCTAATCTCTATGGGAAAGTCAAAATAGAGTAAAACGCCAGAAAACGAACAGGAAGTTACCACGAAGTCTGGCAGAATAAGCAAGAAACCCGATAAATGGAAATATGTCTAGGAAACAAGTACCCCAAAAACTTATAAAGTAATATTAAATCGAAATGAGCAGTTTGAAGAAAAAAAAATTAAAACAAGAATATATGAGTAGGACATCACAATGAAAGTCACCCACAAAAGGTCGAAATAAGCCAATAGTTAATTTTTCCAGATAAACTAAATCCCAGCTTGGTAAAGAACCCCGAAGATAGAAGAAGAACAAGAATTGTTCAAACCCTCCTCCGAAAGGAAAATACCCAGTGCAACCCCGTTACTAACAGAACAAATATGGATCAACTATTTCAAATAAGATCAAAACTTCTCGATGACACGGCACAATTAGTAGCAGAAAGAGTGAAAATCGAGAATATGATAGAAGCCACACTTAAATCCCTTAGTGAAGTGAAGGCCTCCCAAGAAAGAATGAAAAAAAAGAATAAATGAGATTTTAATAGCTAAACAAATGGATAAGTTGATTGAAACCCAGTTTATGGAAGTTATAGAACAGACCGCCAAAATCCAAAATGAAATGGAATCAATAAGTGACGCCATGCTTGTCGAGGGATATAATTATCCCGACCAGATCCTAAAATTACAAGTATTATACGATAAAATGCAGGAAATTGGTAAAAAAAAAGTACAAGATTATAGAAACAGTACTGTTCTGGCAGTACAAGAAGCCCTGGCACCCCAACGAGCAAAGATCCTAGACTTGCAGCATAAATAAGATCACTTAAAAGCACAGAAAGAAATAATTCAGCTGCAACACGACAGCTTAGAGAAACAACTAAAGGAGAACCATGCCAAAATTACCGAAGAACTTCAGAAACAAAGAGATTTCTGCTCAAACCTAGAAAAAATGGTTGCAACATATTTTACTGTTGAAATTAACCTACCCCTCAGTCCCCATTTGGAAAATCTTCTCACTAATAGCTACAACGAAGGACCATCCCAACCCGCATATTTTGCGATTCCAAATCAAGCTCGTCATCACCACATAAAACCCCAAGTGGAAACTAATCAACAGAATCCTCCAACGGATGACAATGTAATTACGAGGACCCAGTACCCTGACGCCCAAGAGACTGTTACTACGGGCCACAAGTCCTCGGAAGTCTCTACACCACAAGGAATACCCGATACACAACTACTACCAGAAGATACGGAAAACTAGGGAATATCAAACGCGGGAATTAGTTGAACTCAAAAGAAAGAGGTAAAAATATAAGTATTTCTACGAGATAAAAAATCCTATATTTCCACTAGCCAAGAATATAGTGTTTCCCTAATAAAAAAAATTAAATAAATGTATTAAAAATTCACTCATAAAAGAGAATGGACGGTAGATCGCCATCCTAGCGTTACCCGGGACCTGTCCGCGTACGCGTGGGTAGCCCCCCCCCCCGGAATAATAAACCCGAGGATCACAGGGGATCGCTTGGTGAGACGATTTACCTCAGGGCACGGGGATCAAATCCGTGTCCTAGGTTCGGTCGTCTATCGATTTATAACCTGAAACCACCATAATGCAAAATTTACTTTTAATTTTAATAAAGTATTCGGATCGGCGCTTGCATAATCAGCTCGGAAACTGATCCGGGGAACCTTCGGTGTGTCGTTCCTCCAGGGACTTGACTGTTCATATTTGGATATTCGATAAGCTGAGAGTTCCTCAGAATAAATCCTACCCCTTCGGAGATCAATTTTGTAGGATATTTTTTTTTCTCAAAAAATCAAATACGGAATCAAATAATACGAAATCTAATCAAATACGGAATTTCAAAATGTACCAAATTTAATCACAAGAAAAGATGACCGGAAATAACCACCACCCAAACTTGCCGTAAAGGCTATAAAATACCAAACAACTTAAAATATTCAGTCAAAAAAGTATACACGCGAGTTATTATCGTATTAATCACCCAGCTAAGAAACAATTAGGAAAACAAGCAATAAGCGGCAATGCAATAAGCAGGCTTATCATGGTTACTAGTTAGCTAAATGCGTATAAATTATATATATATATATATATATATATATATATATATATATATATATATATATATATATATATATATATATATATATATATGTATAGAGAGTAGTGACAATGCGAGGCATGATTTGCCTGCATATAAGCATACGATAATTAACCGAATTATAGATATAGGGCCTCTGTCAATCTAAATAACAGAAGCAGGCCTCAGTCATTATATGAACTAAAAAATTTTACCTAAAAATTAACTAATCGAAAATAATTATAAGTAAAATTGTACCTTTTCTTAATAAAATAGTGAATATTTATTCCGCGTATAAGATTCGTGGTGGTTTGAAGATTAGGTTATCAAGAGGAGACCATCCTCAACCAGCAAAATAAAAAGGATCTATCTCAGTCTTTGAATAAATTCCATTATCCGAAGAAACCACCCAAATCCCAAAAAAATTTATTTTCCTAATTTTTACTGAACTAATACCATTTCTTGTAGCGTTAAAATTATTTATGCAAATCATGTGGTCCTATGTGAAGTGCTAATCCTTGGAAACTATGTCACGCCATTAATTACGCTATGCGTTCCGAAAATTCAAAAAAACAATAATGGTAATTTGATAAACCTTCTTACGTGTTCCTCCGAACAGAACCACGAACTCCAATGAATTCAAAAAACTACAAAAAATAACACGACGAAATTTAGTCACACCCCCCCTTACCCCCGGGAGTTTTCTTTTGTTTTACCTCCAAAATGCATGTACCAACCAATTAATACAAAAAAATACCCTTCAGAACGGGAGAGGGCACAGGTGTCACAGTAAGATTACTTAACTGGCCCGACGTGCACCCTGCGGGCCAGTTGGCTTTCAATCGAATAGTAGGAAATACGCTAGTTCTCCCTTAAATGTTAATACAATTTCTTTTCATGTCTTAGAGAAAGGTAACTAATCGTTATAAGAATTCTTAATCAATCAGAATAACAAAAGAGGGCCTTACTATTCCTCCAAATCCTCTCTTGTATTTAAAAATTTGTAAACCAATTTTTCAAAATTGGGCTAATTAAATTATGTAATTCTTTTTGCGAAAGTAGACCATCATTTTCGCAATATCCTGTTTTCGTGATTGGTCATAAGACACGCAATGTACCATTAGAGCATTGGCTCAAATCAATATCCCAAAATGTAAAAATAAATAAAAATTGTAGAACTTAGAATGCTAAATTTGATAGGTAGACTTCAACCTATAGAAACATAATAGGACATTTTAGTAAGGGATAAGTCCATTGGTAGAAACTAAAGATTTCTCTTTTGTTTCCTCTTTTAGAAGTCTCAATATCTTTATTCAGATAATTGATCATACATTGGTCATAGATTGATGTGGTATAATCAAGAACATATAAAATAAATATAGTAACACTCTTTCCAAAAAGAAAAATATCGTCAGAAATTCAACATGAAAAATAACCTTAAGCGCGAAAATAAGCCAAAATTGTAGAATTTAAGGTGTTAATTACGCTATGTGACTTTCAACCTAAAATTCCTTAATAGGAAATATATTCACTGATACAAACAAGACTTCGAGGGCAGTGTAATTCCTAAACTATAAAGACAAGCCCCACAAATACAAAAAAAAACTAAAAGAAAAAGTTTTTTTTGGCACAGCCTATTTTGTGGTCAGCCTATTCGGTTAAATGAATTTCTCGAATGGCAGAGTCAAATATTGATTCACATATCCTCTGAGTCAGGAGTAAGAAGAATTAAGGAGCAACCTTTCATAAGGCCAAAATGCGTGAAAATAGCCATCAAAGTTCCAAGATATCGCACCAAGGAGTCAAAAGTAACATAAAATTTCAAAAAAAAGGACGCATATGGATTAATTTTTCAATCTTTGATCACCAACTGTAGAGAGTATGTTTTCCTAATAGATAACTGTTGTACCATAAATTAAAATTGTAACTAACCAGTAGCTAAATAACACATCAGTTTTACAACAGTTAGCAAAGCAGTAAAATGCTTACAGCCGATAGGCAAAGGATAAACAATCATCAAAAACCCTAAAAATTGCAGCAATAAATTCGACCAATAATGCCTTAAGGCGAGGCAAACTCTACAAAAGAACCGCGCAATTAAGGTATAATAAATAACATGTAACAAAGGATTAACAAAAAAAAACTTTTTTCTAGCCCAGACAATTTCTTAGCCTTAGAAAGGTTTAGAACTGTGATTGGAAGATAATGACTATTAAAACCAAACGACAAGATAATATTAAATAAAATTATTCGCTTACGATCCTGCAATCAGTCATATATTATATATATATATAAGACAAAAAATTTACTAAAATAGCCTGCCAGCAGGGGAAAACAAAAACCAATCAGTTAATTCCTAAAATATCGTAATTCCCAAAATATTTAAACTACAATCACATAGCGTGTATCGTAAAAGTGACCCATAAATTCACTGTGATGCTAAAAAAATGGCAACGTGCAATTAGGCTAATGGCTTGACAATAGCAATATATTCTGCTTCAGAAATGTGATTCATCTGTAGTTCTCAAAAGACGCAAACCGCGCACCAATCGCTAAGACGAGCAAGAAAAAATTAAACCAACATAGGCCTGTCAAAATACAGACTAATAATCAAAGTAATGCAGAAATCAAGTAATGCAAAAAGAGAAAAATCAATTACAGTGAAAGAAATTCCAAAAAATTATGGCAATTCATAAATGCACTTATGACAAGATGGTATTTCATAGATTTTACTAACCTCATGATCCAGTTCTGACCTCAGGTCCCTAATAATCCTTAACTCCCCTGAGAGATATAGCATAGTAAACCACATGTTATTAGCGAAATTCAAGCTTCGCGAAGGCATGGTTTTCAAGAGTTCAAAAAGATACATATTCACTAACGAGCACATGTACTTAACTAAAATTAATGACATAAAAACAGACATTTATACGAAGTATGAACAACTAAAGAGTAAATTCTAATGTCATTAAGCGAAAGTTGAGGCCATAAAAGAAAGGAAGTGAATAGATCCCGAAAAACGATAAAGCACATTTACTCTTTGTTCAGAAGACATGTTTAAAAAAAACTAAATTGGTAGATAAAATCAAGAAAATTTTTGAAACTTTCTCTCTAAACGAGCTAATATAGAAGAGTAAACTAGTAAAGATTATCACGATAAAATACCAAGGAAAAAATAACAGATACTACAAATAATATTCTAACCAAATTTAGGAGCCAAATTCCCCCCCCCCCTAATCGCGCGGCACCTCAACACGGCGCCCACATCGCATCAAGCATAAATATATTTTAATTTTTATTTGGGAGATACAAAAGAATTAATTTTCATGCCTTACGACAAACTACAAAACCTTTAGGTAATACCACAATTGATAATAAGTACCTCTACCACGTGGCGTTAACTCCGCCACGGGAAAAATACGACTTAACACCTTAAAAGTAAGTGAGTTACACTTCAACTCACTCAACGCCTCACTCAATTAATCAAGGATACACAAAGCTAAAGAAAATGAAAGAATAGATACTTTAGTGCATCAGTTACAGCTAAATAAGATATAAAGATAAATGAAAATGCATTACAGCTCAACAGCTTAACTTTTAAAAGCCTTAAAGAATAAGTCTATATTTTCAAAAAAAGGACCTTAATGATATTTGTCGAAACTATGTACGCTTAAAAAAAAAGGTTGTTTAGAGAGAAGCCTCGTTAATTATAGATTACTTAAGAAAATTTTTTTTGTTGTAAATAAGGATTCAACAAGTATAAAAATCGAATGCCACAGCAAATTCTAATAGAAAACTTTAGAAAATGAGTTCCCTCAAACCGATCGACAGATATCGCGCTAATTAAAATATACTAACCTGTAATATAATACAATCCTTTCCTTAACGATTCAAACTCGAAAACCCACTCAGACCATGTAAAAGATACTTTTGGCAAAAAAAAACCAGTATTAGTAACTTATGTACTTCGCACGGTAAAAAAAAAAAAAAAAATTTCTTTTATTTCAAAAATCAAAATTAAAAGAAGCGAAGCAAAATTTTAGCCAAAAAATCAGTAGTAACAACCCTCACACTTCGAATGTAAAAATTTTTTTTTTCTCTTCTGGCGATTAATAAAAGCTCAATACACATGGCAATTCTAATTCATAAAAGCAAAATACAATAGTCAGCGTACAACCCCATGAAGTGCTCTAGAAATGGAATAAGAGCAATAATTCAAATGTCTATACAGTATACGATAATGAAGATGGATCAACCCCCAACAATGGGAGGTTAGAGCCAAGGATTAGCATGGTGTACATTATCCCACCGTGCAATCACTTGACTTTCACCCCCTGTTAAAAAAAAAGAGAGTTACATGGATATGAGACTTGATTGCACAACAGGACGTTGCTACCACTCTTTATTTGTCAAATTTCTCAAACAAATAGACCCTCAGTTGTGGGTAGCGGTGGCCACAGGGGAATGGCAATGGTGTCATTGTCTTTCCTTTGCCGTTCCCATTTGGTCCTAGCTCTCTATGAGAAACAACCAGGCAGCTACGAAGATTGATCATCACATAATGAGAAACTACAGTTTAAAAATTGGACAAAACTACCATAAGTCGTGGGGAGCCGACGGACAGCTGTTGTGACCTGTGGTGCCTTATCTCATTGGTCATTACAGTTTGCCCGGGGAACTCTTATGACAGAATCAACAAATTTCTTTATAAAAAGTGACCCGCAAGAATTACCCTAACTTATCTCTACCATAAGAAAATAAAGTGACGACAAAAGCGACCGTGAGAGAATATGAAATGAAAAAGGAAACGAAGTCTGATACGTGGGGAATACTTTGACTCTGTATGTTTTTCCTGTTGATTGTTTGGGGGAAGTGTGCAGAGTCGGGGTATCTCTTACGAAATACAACTAAAACAGAAAGAAGAATGCCTTAAAAACCAGAAAAGTTAACTATGAGATCTGCTAAAAAATACCTTACCTAACCCTCACCATTAGAGGAAATGTGATAACACAAGTGACCATACGAAAATATGGAATAAAAATGGACAAAAATTCCGATGCGTGGGGAATGCGTTGACATGGTGCTGGTACGCGAGTAGTTTAATTTCGTGTTCGGGCGCCGTGCCAAGGTATTTCCTACGAAGATCAACTCAAATAGGAAAAGGAACCCAAGGATACCAGTGAAAGTTAAATACCATAAATTAGAGGAGCTAACTAAAAAACAGCTAAAAAATAATAACAAATATCATCAAATTGAAGGCACCTAACTAATCTATTATTATGCCTTAATCATTATAACCATTTTTATATTAAATTAATTTATCTCACAATTACTGATAAATTTTACATAAGAACACATTTCCAGATGCGGTGCGTAAGTAACCTTCAACCACTGGTTAAGGGAAACGCCGAAACACGCAACCATACGGTATGTGCCTATATTTAACCTAAAATCTAGTAGAACAATCAAAATAGTAACCATGATAAGATACCCAAGCCATCAACAATTAAATAATCGTAGACGAGAAAATGCAATCTTATGGAATCTTATGATAAGACATAGCGTAGACAATATTAATGCTCCGTTAAGGGAATGGGGACATATTGACAATTTAATGAAAGAAGAGGAACTTATTAAAGCAGTAGAAAATCTTGACTGTCCAAAACTATATTATCTTCTAAAATCTCAAAAGACTATGTTGGAACAAAGAATGATCCTAAGATTAACGGCAAGCCTAGTGCTTTACAATTTTAGTGCACGTGCGATGACAAGAACGCTAGAGCACACTAGGCGAAGCGCCAATCTGGCCTTCCGAATTTTAGTACAACATATCCCATCAACAAAGTATAGCTCGTTGTCTAAATATATTGCCGACAATATTTGGTACGATCAAGATGATAATAATATAACTACAATTTGGCCCATTAAATTTCTCTCCATACTAATAGACCAATGACATATGTTAAAAGGTGACAGTTTTCTTAAAATCTTATACGTTAATTGTGTAAATAATACGTACCTAAATGCGATAAACCCTTCAATGGGGTCCGCCATCTTTCAAGTTATCCAAAGAGAATATAAAGACATAAAGAAAATAACCCTGAATTTCTTCCAAGAAGATGAAAATTTTGGAAGAAAAATAGTCCCTGGATTAGACGTAATCGTACGTGAGCAACTATGCTGTTGCCAATCACATGTAAATCTAAGTTTCTCTGTAGTAAAGATAATAAATGACCCATTGTCTTTATCTCAGTTGTGCCGGAAAGTCATTCGACAAAATATGCGAAGGAATGACATAACCGCCACTTTGGAGGGCCTGCACCGCCCAAACCAATTATTAGTGTATTTAATGTAGCCTACCTAAATATACCTGAAAACGGTAAAAATGATATAGTATTTGAACTTCAATTTCTCAGCTCAAATGTTTCGTCATGGGAAAATTATCGACTCCTCGATATGCTTACATCCCCAAATTCAAAGGCGGCACTGCCGGATGATGCAGCCATATTGAAATTAAAACCCAACATCAGTGGAAGAAACTGTATATACAAATAATATCGTTAAAATGAATAGTAAAAGAACCTTATAATATTACCTAAAGCGTTGTAACTATAAATATCGATTATTATCACGATTTTAAAAAGAAAGTGCATTATAGACCAGTATTGTATTAATGTTTATAAAACTATGAGTCAGAATAAGTGTTACGAAATCTAAGTACATTATCAATATATTGACAAAAAGATAGTTTCTCGAAAATCTCTGTACTTTTAAGCCTATAAAGCGAGCGCAAACTCGTTAAACTAGAGTACGGAACTTTAGGGAAGCAACTATGTTCGAACACACAAATAGCCAGGTGCAAGGAGGCACCGGTGAAAAAGTAGTTCAACCTCAACCTAAAGTTACCTTGTTTATTCAAAATTGGTTAATATGAAGCTCAGATGACTCGAATTACGGTCGAATGAATTAGTAACCGATGCATTGAGGAAATTCCGGTGAAAAAGTAGTTTAACCTCGACCTAGAGTGTACCATGATCATAACCAATCTTGAAAAAAATTATTAACTAAACAGAGATCAATAGAAACTACCTTTAATTTCATAATAATGGCCAAGTCAATTATTGATACGGAGGTCATATGTATAAAACACGCCAAAAAAAATGTTTCACACTCGGTGGCAATGATCATCGTGAAAAAATCAGGGGACGAAAGTTTTTCAAAGAAATGGAACGTCGAATATAGTTTAAAAGCATACAGCATAGGATCATATGTCTTCGGGTTACGTTTAGCCAATACACCCAAATATCGGCCCGCAAGAGGGGAGCTAGGAATAAAATACAACAGCAGAAAGGGCAAGTACCTCCATTTTGTTCAACATGAAATAAGAAAGTTACAAAAACAATAAAAAGTTCGGTACTGGTATGTTAAAGGTCCTTGCCAGACAGATTTATTACTCCTCGACAAATGTAAAAAGCAAAAATTAGTTTACAAAATTGAAGGAAATCCAAACTGTGTAAAATATCAAGGGAAACATGACCCCCTCCAGGAAATAAAATACTACAAACAATATCTGTATAACCCAAAAAGTGTACTATATAGAGCGAGAAGTAATGAAATTGTATTTAAAAGAATTAAAACCTATGAATAAAAATCAAAAGTAGTCAAAAAATCAAAAAAGTTGTCCCAATCGAAATATTAAGTAACGAGCGCATTTTTTTTTGTTGAAGAATAAATCTTCGTATGAAAACAAATGAGATATCTATCCCCCCCCCAGCCTAAGAAACAACAGTACGATAACCGTAAAAAAAAAGTAACAACTGTACGACAACAAATCTTATTCTCACCTTGTTTCCTTCGGGAAATAAAGATTATCATAAAATAGTATAAACATAATATCAAAATTAGTACCTTGTCTCTAAAAAAAAACAAACAAATAATAAAAAATCTAAGTTCTCATTCAATTATCTATCATAAGAAGTGTTCCTGTATAATGTCTAATGAAATATTAATTCCAGAAACAGCAAAAAGGATGTGGATAACAAAGGTCATAACAATCTTCATTTCCCAAACTATAGCCCAAGACATCGTGAAACATGGAATAATCTTCAAACATGAGAACTCACTACTGGCAATCCACAATTCCTTGAAAATATTTTTGAAACTGGATCCCAAACCGTTTGAAACCCTATTTCAACAGGTAATGAGACTGGAGAAAAACAACAATGACTTAAAGGACTCTATATTCCAATTCTTAAGATCGGACAAAATCTTGCAGGCCACGAAAGACATGCACCACAAGGAAAATACAGGAAATTTACCTCCCTTTCTTCCCAAACTAAAATCGAAATTCTTAGTGGACGATTTTGACAAAAAAATGGCAGAAATTGACAAAGCTCTAGGGACTAACAGTATAGGAAGCAGGAGAAAAAGAGAATTAAGCAGTATGAACGGATCTATAAACGAATATACCACGGCAAGATATACTACCGATTCCCTCTTGACAACTTCTAAGAAAAATAAACTCTATGATGGAAATTACGCCATGCTGAATGAATTACCAAGCCTATGGACCTTCCTCAAGGAATTATGGCAAAATCATGCCGAACAAAATATTACAAAACAAATATTATCAAAACTCACAAAGGAAAAAGACTACAGACAAATTATTAACCTAAAGGAATTAAAATTCTCAAACATACAACAAGATGATAAGAATAAAAGTCCTACAGAAGGACAAAGAAAAGACACCAAGACAACCACGCCTAAATATGAGACCCCAGTGAGAGATATACAATCTTCAATGTCAGAAGTTACGACGAGCACAATCACCGAAATGAGTGCACTTAGCAAAAAAGCACCAAAATATTTGACCACACTAACTTATCTAAGACCAACGATACTTACAAAATGGACGTGGTCAACAGGACCCATGCATTACCGCACCCAGTCGATTGGAGTATTTACTATAGGCTTTAGAGCAAGACTCCCGGTAAGGCATACCGAAACACAAAAGATAAAAGTACAAGCGATTCAACCAGTGGAAAAGAAAAATAAAACTAATAAAGAGGAAGAAGACGATTACCCACACAAGAAATGTTGGACAATAGACGGCAAACGTACTTGTGCTAGATTAGCAATGGCCGATGAGCCAGAAAAGGAAGATATTGAACCATTACCTGAGCTAAACGAGAAAAACGCCCTAAGAGTATCGATTCACCAATCCTTCTTAATATTATACAGACAGAGACTGCAAGCACTATTTGAATTATTCAATACAGAAATACAAAAGTTAAAACAAAGTACCACAAGAATCTTCGAAGTATTTTTTCGAAAAAGCAAATACCGCAGATCAGCTAGTCTAATACCTATCGTGGGAGAATTAGCCTCACGCTTGTTCGGGCTTTCAACTGAAGAAGACCTAAATATCCTAAGGGAAAACGTAGGAAAACTAAATAACGCCATGAACGTAACCTTACATGTCCAAAAAATACAAGCCAGTTTAGCCAATTACCAGAGAGACAAAATTGAGGCAATCTCGAAGAAAATATCAAAGACAGTAAATATAATGAATTATTTAAAAAAAGAAGTAGATTGGGTGATTACCGATTCGAGCCTCACCATGGTATCACTAGACATAGTGACAATGTCCTTACTTAACTTGGCGACTGATGCTAGCAAATTTGAATTTGCCTTATTTGCCCTCACCGGCGGAACCTTATCATATGACCTAGGGGATCCTACGAACCTAAAAAGTATCTTGGACGAAATAAAAACACATTTAACGTTCGGACTACATCTACCAACAGAACCTGAAGTGGCAAATTTATTTCACTATTACACCAAGCTGAAGGTTCACATCACAGAAATAAACCAACAATTATTTGCAGTAATAACAATCCCGTTAATAAATCAACAATCAATATATGACTTGTATAAAATTTCCACGTTTCCAGCCAATATAGGTACAACTAATTCGTTCATGACTATCACCCCCGAAGCGGAATACTTGCTAGTCGATCAAGATAGGAGGAAATATGCCTTAGCAAATCCACAGGACCTACAGGAATGTGTAACATTCAAAAACCTAGCATGTCAAATAACATTGCCCATTTATAACGTAAAACCCGGATCATGTATGTTGGATATATTTTTAAAGGAGACTCAACAAGAAGAAATTCCCAACTCATGCGAAGCGCTAGTAGGCAGTACTAAAAGAGAAATATTTATTCACCTTAGAAATGATCTGTGGCTGTTTTCTGTTCCAAAAGAAGCAGTTGGGACTATCTCTTGTTATAATAACACAGAGAGAATCGATCCAAGCTACAGAACCGAACTACTATTACAAGACGTGGGAACAAAAACAATAAAACAAGGATGCCGACTGGTGACCAAGGAAGCAACGGTGCAAACACCACTAATAACAAGAAGCACGAATATAATGAGTCCTAATATAAACAACTTCCAACCAGTCGATCTATCGTATAAAATTCCCAACATTGATAAAGAAGGAGTAAGGGCCACGATATGGTCAAAAATAGAGAATATCAAGGGAACCTTACCACTAACAAAAATAAAAGAAGCCTTAGACTCTCAAATTCCCCTATTTACTAATGAAGATCAAAGACTGACGTACGTAGAAAGTAGATACGGACTATTTTCGACAAATTTTTGGTGGTATACCCTCCTGACGATAGGATTCGTATTCATAATCTCATATTCTTTACGAATCGCATTGAACCTAAATTACGGAAGTGTTGAGATTAACACGAAGAAAAAGAGAAAAGTTAGATCACGTCGAGCCAAGCGAGATGCAAAACCTAAACCCAGGACTCCCCGATAACCCTTAAGAAAAAAAAGTAAGGGAGGACGTGATCGAACGAATGGGAATAGAGGCCCTCATTCATGCCATGTCCAATCCCAAATTTCCACTTATTTTTTTTTGCAAACCCATGCAGCTGCAAAGATATATTTCTTAAGCGGCATGGACGCGCATAAAGATTTGAAAATTATAGTAAATCAAGACCTCTCATATAAAACCATGTAACCTACCTCGTATGTTAGAAAAATTATATGCCAAGGTAGACAAGTGTTGAAAAATATTAAAAAAAAAATGTATTGAATATAGAACATGTGCCAAACGCACATGTGTACGCGTATACACATAATCACCAATCTTGAAAATCTTGTAGTGTTATTTTTTTGTAAACATAATCATTTTTCTTATGATTACTTTGCTTATATCATAGTAATCTAATGATTGCGGCAACTTGCATGTAAAAGCATGAAATATGCCCTTATTTTTTCTATCGTTGAATTTAATTGTACCCATACTAGATTGATATTGTTAATACCAATAATCGCGACTATTATTTAAAACAATAGTCCCCATATAATGTTATATAAATTAAGTATTATTGTTGTTATATATGTTTTAACTTATGCAATTATAAAGAGCATATGATTCTGCCCAGATATTTATATTCTAGGATGCAGAATAATCAGTGCAGATCTATTATTGGCGTACCCGCATGCAACACGGATACAACCCAGTAGCATCTACTCTCATCATTCGTCAACCACCGATAAGTACTCACCAAGAAAATCCCTGAAAACAATGACCTGATGACAATCCAAGTCAACCAAGCCTGGTACAAGGTAAACCTACCCCAACCACTATCGGCGAACCAAGGACCCTATATATAGATATATATATATGAATTAATCATTACCTAGAGAACCGCCTCGACCAGTCATGTCGTAAAACTGCATAAATACCCGTCAAATAACTATCCTTAGACGGCAAGGTCCTTAACATTTAATGTTTGGAGCACCAAGAATAACCCTAGAGTCAGTCCCTCAAAGACCATATATCTTAAGCCCCATATCAGAGACAATAAGTTAACCAAGATCAAAAGTTTAAGTTTTGACTCTATCCAATCATTATTAGATGTCGCAAAACCAAACCATCCTCCATGAGAAGAAGAACCAAACATGATCAATTTAATGGGAAATATAAACTGTACGTGCTAAAATTTTCCCAAAATGAAGTGTTCAGAGAAGAAAACCAACCTCTTATCATTGTTTTAACCTCCATAATCAAGCCCTCAATAATTGTGCATCATTTAACCAGAAATCAAAGACAATGCGTCGAGCCAAGGCCCTTAGATCAAGTTTTGATCCTGCCATACTTACAATAAACGTTGAAGCACAGCCCTCAATCCAAATAAAAGATGGACTGAACGTGAGCAATTTATGGAAAACACAGACTGTACGAGTATTAAACTTTCCCGAGAATAGAAGTGATCAAGAAGAGCTACCCAGTCCAGCAATCAAGATACCCATTTCATGTAATTAATTCAAAGGGTTATGTACCGAGGATACAGTTCAACAAATCTACAACATCAACCCCCCGTATATAACGTAACAAAACACGCACGGACAATTTTGTGCATATAGTCATACTTGTGGACAACATAAACACCTACCCCAAGGAACAAGTGACAGAAAGCAAAACACCTAGAAGACAAACCATAAATAATTAGCCAACCCAGTAAATTGAATGGAAGCACAAAGAAAGAGTGATAACGTATGTGAGTATTATAGACACGTAGAATGATGAAGAAAGTGTGAAATCTTATGTATCTAGCTTATAACTTTAGTGAATAGAGAGAAACTTTTCATAAAACAAATGAAAATAAGTGTAAATTACATAAGCTCAGTATTGCAATCAGACAATAAACTTAAAATCTATTAATGTGTCAACTTTTTCTCGCAAATTATTTTAATTTCAGTGTGTTAAAAATTTTAGATGTAGTTATCTGCTTTTGAAGTCAGATACTTATCATACCAATATAGTGTAAGGTGGAAGTATAAACCAACATTAGAAGTAGCAAGCATATACCACGTTAAGTAATAAAACAATTACAAAAACAGAACTTAATTAGTTGAAACCATGTAGAAGTATTAACATATCAGGTGAAAAAATTTTAATATTAAGTGAAGAAATAAAAATATAATCGTATCATTATAGCGTTAAGTGGAAGTATAGTCAAGTATTAGAAAAGGCAAATATGTACCATTTTCAGTGATAAGATAATCGTATCGGGTGAAGGTAATCTTAGTGTTAGGTGAAGGAAATTATAATTATTATGTAATCATATAACCTAATGTGTTAGTCAATAGAAACTCTTTGGCCCCTTCGCCAAATCGAGTAAGTAGGTGATGGACTTTAAAATAATGTTGTTATATATATAATCTAATAGAGCAATCGGGGATTTGAAAAAAAAGTAGATTAAATTTCACCAATGCAAAAGCTAGTTCAGGTAATGAGTACAAAAATAAATTCCTTAATAAAATAAAAAATTTTATTTGAAAATATAGATAGAGAGCGTAACACAACGATGAAGACATCGTTAAGAATGGGAAGGATGATATGTAATGGGATCAATTTTCAAAAACCTTAAAATCTTCCAATCTAAACCACCCAAAATATGAACCCAAGACATGAACGCGAAGAATTCAAGTAACCTACAAATCGAGCAAAACTCAAGCGTCCAATTTAACATAGTGAAACAAACGTATCTAATTCAGACATACATTGTAAGAATCTTTCCCACAGAAAATCTAATAAATAAATCCGCCCTTGTGTCGCCAATGTATGTAATAAAATATCAGTTGGACCAAATCTATGACAGGCGACTAACAATGTAATTTAAATCTTTAAGAGCTTGAAATACCAAACCATCAAGAGATGATAAAATTTATTACACAAAAAAAATAGTCACTCGAGATACAGAATATTTTGATATAATCTAATTGCATTGTTCTGAAAAAGAACTATGTATCTAAATGTAACTAAAAAGCTAAAGTATAAAACTTTGTTCGTTCTGAAAATATCAGAATAAACATCTCAAATGTAATTAAATCCTATTGTCCTTTAAGATTTATTATCCTCATTAGCGAAAAGCTACAGTGTAAAACTTTGTTCGTTCTGATAACATCAAAATAAACATCTCAATGTAATTAAATCCTATTTTCCTTTAAGAATTTTCACAGAAATAAATCATCAGACTTCCAGGAAATAAGTGACACCTTACAAGAAAAAAGATACGGAGTAAAACTTTGTTTGTTCTGAAGAATTCCAATGTGATATCTTAAAAGTCATAAATCTTAATTAAACCCAAGTAGCTCATTGGTTCATCATTATCCAATAGTGATGTAGGGCAAATAGTACAACCAATGGGAACTGTAAAATATGCTTTTAGTGAACGCCCAAACGTAACCTCTGGCGAAATTGGGGAAAGTAGATAGCTGGAACTTAGGAATTTTGAGTGAGTCTTTTACCAGTCTTTTACCAGTCTTTTACCAGTCTTTTACCAGTCTTTTACGAGTCTTTTACGAGTCTTTTTACGAATCTTATTGAAGTCTAACCCAGGAATTTCTTATGATTTATGTTATGTGAGTCTATTCAAGATAAACTTTCGAGAAAACTTTTTATCAGTGCATTAACTTTTGCGTTGCATCGCTCCAGATGACAATTTTGTATTAGTGTCTTATATTGCAAGTGTGTCGATATAACCGAAGCTCTGCAACAATTATGTGAGTAACAATAAATACATTACTTTCTTATTTTATTCTCTCTATGTTAATATTTCTCAAGTTTGTTAGTCCTTGTGGCTCCACTCGCTCCTAAGGGAAACTGAAACTTTTCAGTCTGATTTTGACTCGGTATGGCCGTTAATATAAGCTCCCTATTTGTACTACTAGTTTAAGCTCCCCACTCTAGAAGTTCCGCCTCCACTCAGGTAAGCCACTCGCGAACCGTCAGCCAAGAGCTTGACTAAATTTCCCCATTGAATTATTAATCGGAATTTCCGTGTTAGGAAACATCAGAAGACATAACCGCAATTATATTTTTAAAAGAAACCCCCCATTAAAATATTTGATAAGAATTGTATTTTTTAAAAGAAACCCCCCCATTAGAATATCTTAAAACTCTTGCTCTGAAGGTTCTGGGGGAGTGTCCTTCTCAAAAACGTATTTTCTATGTGGAAATCAACTACGCTGAACAAAATGGCTATCTCAAAATTTTGATTGGATGTGTTTGGAGTAATAATGGGCGTGGGGGGGGGCTAGTTGCCCTCCAATTACTTTCGAATATTATAAAGGGAACTAGCTTTTTGAATTTCCAATCGAATGAGACTTTTTTGAAGTTTCTACGACAACACCTTCTATAAAAACCTTAGATACCCCCAGAATATAGCTTAAAACCCTTGCCCTGATGGTTGCGAGGGATTGTCCTTCTCAAAAACACGTTTTCTATCTGGAAATCAACTACGCTGAACAAAATGGCTATCTCAAAATTATGATTGGATGTCTTTGGTGGAATGATGGGCGTGAGGGGCTACTTCCCCTCCAATCACATTCGACTATTAAAAAGGGCACCTTCCCTTTGAATTTCCAATCGAATGAGCCCTTTCGAAGTTTCTACGACAACACTTTCTATAAAAACCTTATATACTCCCAGGGAATATCTTAAAACTCTTGCTCTGAAGGTTCTGGGGGAGTGTCCTTCTCAAAAACGTATTTTCTATGTGGAAATCAACTACGCTGAACAAAATGGCTATCTCAAAATTTTGATTAAATGTGTTTGAGGAATAATGGGCGTGGGGGGGGCTAGTTGCCCTCCAAGTACTTTCGACTATTTAAAACGGCAATAGCTTTTTGAATTTCCAATCTGCTGGACCTTGATTGAAGGTTCTTAGACAATATCTTCTATAATAACCTTATGTGCCTCCGGGGTGTAACATAAAACCCTTGCCATGAAGGTTTTGGGGGAGTGTCCTCCTCAAAAATATATTTTCTATCTGCAAATCAACTGCGCTGAGCAAAATGGTTATCTAAAAATTTTCATTGGATGTGTTTGGATAAATGATGGGGGTGGGGGAGGGGGGCAAGTTACACTCCAATCACTTTCGACTATTAAAAAGGGCACTAGCCCTATAATTTCCAATCAATTGAGCCTGTTTTGAAGTTTCTACGGCAACCCCTTCTATAAAAACCTTATATTCCCCCAGGGCATAACTTAAAACCCTTGCCCTGAGGGTTGTGGGGGAGTGTCCTCCTCAAAAATACATTTTCTATATGGAAATCAACTTCGCTAAACCAAATGGCTATC
Organism: Artemia sp. Qi Xiang Cuo; assembly: GCF_049724085.1. Classification (NCBI taxonomy): domain Eukaryota; kingdom Metazoa; phylum Arthropoda; class Branchiopoda; order Anostraca; family Artemiidae; genus Artemia; species Artemia sp. Qi Xiang Cuo. The sequence goes on from NC_142803.1 coordinate 74,056,803, forward strand.
ACAAAATTTTTATGGGAGGGTTGGTGGACGGGGGGGCGTGGGGGGCGGCTAGTTGCTCCGATCATTTTCGACTATTAAAAAGGGCACTAGAACTCTCGATTTCCAATCGATTGATCCCCCTTTGAAGTTTCTACGACAACCCCTTCCATATGAAGTGCCTCTGGGAAAAAAATAATAAATAATAATCATAAAACATTGGAGCCGTATGGCCTTTACTATAGGCAGCGCTAAAACGTTGCCTCTGATTTATTGTCCTCCTCAAAAATATGTTTTCTATGTGAAAAACAACTACGCTGAACAAAATGACTATCTCAAAATTTTGATTGGATGTGTTTGGAGAAATGATGGGTGTGGGGGGGGGGGCTAGTTCCCCTCCCGTCACTTTCAACTTTCAGGGCATATCTTAAAACCCTTGCCCTGAAGGTTCTGGGGGAGTGTCCTCCTCAAAAACGTATTTTCTATGTAGAAATCAACTACGCTGAACACTATGGCAATCTCAAAATTTTGATTGGATGTATTTGGTGAAATGATGGCCGTGGGGGGGCTAGTTGCACTCCAACCACTTTCGACTATTAAAAAGGGCACTAGCCCTTTAATTTCCTATCGAATGAGGCTGTTTTGAAGTTTCTACGACAACGCCTTCCATACAGACCTTATATGCCCTCAGGGTATAACTTAAAACCCTTGCCCTGACGATTTTGGGGGAGTGTTCTCCTCAAAAATATATCTTCTATTTGGAAAGCAATTCCTTTGAACAAAAAAGCCATCTCTAACTTTGATTGGGATGTTTTGTGGGGATTGATGGGCGTTGGGGGGAGGGGGGCTATTTTCCATCAACACATTTTCGATTATCCTTATTGTCCCTATCTTTTTGAATTTCCAATCGAATGAGCCTTTTTTAAGTTTCTACGACAACGCCTTCTATAAAAACCTTATATGCCCCCAGGGTATAACTTAAAAACCTTGCCCTGAGGGTAGTGGGGGATTGTCCTCCTCAAAAACATGTTTTCTATCTGGAAATCAACTACGCTGAACAAAATGGCTATCTCAAAGTTATGATTGGATGTCTTTGGTGGAATGATGGGCGTGGGAGGGGGCTACTTCCCCTCCAATCACTTTCGACTATTAAAAAGGGCACTTTCCCTTTGAATTTCCAATCGAATGAGCCCTTTCGAAGTTTCTACGACAACACTTTCTATAAAAACCTTATATGCTCCCAGGGAATATCTTAAAACCCTTGCCCTGAAGGTTCTGGGGGAGTGTCCTTCTCAAAAACGTATTTTCTATGTGGAAATCAGCTACGCTGAACAAAATGGCTATCTCAAAATTTTGATTGGCTGTGTTTGGGGAAATGATGGGTGTAGGGGGGTGCTAGTTGCACTCCAACCACTTTCGACTATTAAAAAGGGCACTAGCCCTTTCATTTCCAATCGAGAGAGCCTGTTTTGAAGTTTCTACGACAACGCCATCTATAAAGACCTTATATGCCCCAGGGCATAACTTAAAACCCTTGCCCCGAGGGTTGTGGGGGTTTGTCCTCCTCAAAAAGATATTTTCTATCTGGAAATCAACTACACTGAACAAAATGGCTATCTCAAAATTTTGATTGGATGTGTTAGGGGGAATAATGGGCGTGGGGAGGGGGGGCTAGTTGCCCTCCAATCACTTTTGACTATCAAAAAGGGCACTAGCTTTTTGAATTTCCAATCTAATGAGCCTTTATTGAAGTTTATCCGACAATGCCTTGCATAATAACTACATATGCCCCAAGGGTATAACTTCAATCCCTTGTCCCGGGGGTTGTGGGGGAGTGTTCTCCTCAAAAATATATTTTCTATCGGAAAATCAACTACACTGAACAAAAAGGCTATCTCAAAATTCTTATTGGATATGTTTGGGTGAAAGATGGGTGTGGGGGGGGAGGGGGCTAGGTAAGCACCATTCACTTTCGACTATTAAAAAGGACACTAGTCCTTTAATTTCCAATAAATTGAGACTTTTTTTAAGTTTCTACGACAACGCCTTCTACAAAAACCTTATATGGCCCCACGGCATAACTTATAACCCTTGCCCTAAGGGTTGTGGAGGAGTGTCCTCTTCAAAAATATAATTTCTATCTGGAGATTAACTATGCTGAACAAAATGGCTATCACACATTGTGGATTGGCTGGGTTGGGGGGACGGGGGGGTGTGGGGGGGGGGCTAGGGACCCTCCGAACATTTTTCACTATTAAAAAGGGCAGTAGAGCTCTCGATTTTCAATAGAATGATCCCTGTTTGAAGTTTCTACGACAAACCCTTCCATATGAAGTGCCTTTGGGAAAAAAAATTATAAATAATAATAAAATATTGGAGCCGTATGGCCTTTACTATAGGCAACGCTACAGCGTTGCCTCTGATATGTCAAGACCAACTAGGGGCAATTATTCCATGAATAATTTTAGTAAAAGAAAAAACATTCCCATAAAATGCTGGACTTGCGGGGGTCCACCTAGACAATCAGAATGTGAAAAACCTTCAATGTGTGTCCGCTGTGGTGAAACAGGACACAAAGCAAAATATTGTGTAGCTCCAGCACCTATAAGCCAACCTCCAAAAAAAATTTTAGGGTAATTTTGCAGAAAGTACTGAGGCCTCCAGGCAATGGTTAGGGAACCACTGGAAGACAAAGGCCCAAATTCTGTAGTTTGTAGATATAGGTTAACCATTAGGAGTAGACCTAGCGTGACTAGGAGTCACCGACAAGTCATGAAAAGGAGTCACGTATTTCAAAGAGAACTTGATAGGACACTTCTCAAGAATACAAAAATAGTTTACTTTCACCTCCGAAAGATGCAAAACAGGGTTGTTTCCGACTGTTAAGAAAGCAAAAAAGGTTTGCATCCATAGGGATACTAAAAAGGATTGCATAACAGCGTGCAAAGGTTGCATTTGCATTTGCTTACAGAGTATTCATGATCATGAACTTGGATTGGAGTCTCCTAGGCGAAAAATTGAGATAAAGAAGGCAAGCATATTCCTAAAAGGACTTCTAAGAAAATAAAGAGTAGTATATAGACAATTTACCAATATTCAACATTTCAAGTAGAGCTCAGAACCAGAAATGTTAAATTTGGGAAAGAAAGAAAATCCTTTTTCATAGAAAAGGTTAGGAGACCACCGGTTGGTTCCCAGGAATGGGTTATTGTATACACTGGATGATTCTTACTAGAAAAAAAGACGTCAATTTAAGATTATTTGATGAAAAAAAACTATTTAATGGCGTCATCGATTTCCTTCATTGAAGTTCTTTATTGGGGGGATCAGATGGGATCTGTCGAAACCTTAAATAAATTAAGACAATATGGTGTCTTTGGAAATATGTTCCGCTAGGTTAAAGATGTAGCATGGAAGTATGACTTCTGTTAGAGGAGGTAAAGTTAGTGGTACTTACCCCACTCTTAGAGAAAATACTTTCACTCGTAACCTCTTTAATATTCGGTCAATTGATACCAGAGAAAATCATAACTCAGGGCAAATTGTGAAAAATATACATTGATAAAAATACAGTAATAGCACCATCTAAGGAGCATTGATAGGACTAAATTGTATTGCCCATAGGATTTAAGATATTGTTGAAAATACAAGGCACTGCCGATAGGATTTAGAATATTCGCGAAACACAGGATATGGATTATGAAAATTACTTAAAATTACTATTTATACCGTAGCAACACACAACAGCTTAAACCGGTAGTAGTTTGTAATTTTTCTGTCTTCCACAATAGAGATAAATTCAGAATGTTCCTAAAGTTCAAATTTTAATCAGTCGTATTTTTTTAATTAGAAACTGGCACAACTTTTTTTCCTCGGAGAAATTTTTTTTTATTTGCCTTTGGTTTTCAGTCTCCCACTGTTACTGGATTTTTTTGGCACCTTCAAATACTTTTTAAAAAATTCCCTTATAATTTGTAAAAATGTCTCTAATATCCTTACCAATGTACACTTATGAATGTCAGTAATGGACAATGGACATCGACTTTTAATATTTTTACACTCTTTATATATATAATAAGACTTCTTTCAGTAGGAATAATATTCAAAAAATTACGAAAATTATAAATTGATTATCGAGACCAAAAGTCTCAGGTGTTCCATTGAGCAGTAGTGCAACGATAATTTGAGTTACAATTGATCTTAGTGAATTTGTGTTTATCTTCTTTCATTGCTTTAACAAAAAAAATAATAAAATGATTTTAAGTGGAAGAGATTGTAAGAAGGTCTTTTTTGTGCAACTTTGGTGACTCAATTTCATTAAAACATGAAATCCCCTTTCTCTAATAGATCTGAAATAAAACGATAATTTCAAATTGGCATCAATTTGAAAATAACGTTGCTTTGCATAACTAGTCATAAATCTTATGATGATATTTCTTTGTTCAAGCATTAAACGACTTTTGAACCTGTGAAAATATTTAAAGACTCAATTTAGACCAGTTTGTTATAAAACAAAGAGGAATGCAAGGCTTCAAAATATAGGACAAAAACTACTTTTTAACAAAAAGGTCGGTGATTGGCTAAAAGAATATTGGAAAGGTCGCTAAGCGAATCAACTACCAAGTTAAATAAAATAAACGAATCTGAAACAAATCGAGTAGTTTTGCCTCGGAAACAAAGAATACGAGTAAGTGAAGTTATTTATTAAGTAGAATAAAAAGCTGCCACTAGCCTGTATAATTTCACTTTGAGAATGATATTTAAATCAACTAATAAGCTTCAGAAAGAGTTCTGTCGCCTAGGCTAGATCCAGGTATTATACTAAATTAAACCAATACTTATATTTGAGTTACTTAAACTGAAATTAAAGTCAGGGCAAAAATTCCTTTGTGAGGGTTGTTAATAGACTTATAAAGGTATTATTTATTAAAGGATGGGTAATCAAATTTAAGCGGCTTATAAGCAGAAAATGTTAAATTAATGCTAAAATAAAAGAAGAAAAATTTTAATATAATAGTTCTAACTTAATTTAATTCTTACATATGAGATATTTAACCTGAAATTAGAGTCAGGGCAAAAATTCCCTTTTGAAGGTTGTCAAAAGACATTAATAAAGAGTTTATTAATTAAAGAATGGGTAATGTAATTAAACCAGATTAAAGCAGAAAAATAAACGAACGAATAGCTCAGGACTCTATTATATTCATATATAATATCATATTATATTATATATATGTTATTATATATATATATATATATATATATCATTTATCATATTTGGTGTTTTGGTTTATAATTCGGATAGTGTATCATAATTAGCCAAGGCTTGGGCATTTGGCCATTTAGAAAAGGGATAGCATTTTAAAGATTAAAATAGCAAAAATTAATTTTTTCCCAGAACCTTAAACTTGTGAATAACCGAAGGTATAAGGAAGGGAAAACAAAAACCTAACTAAGGAGTCAACGTTAGGAAGCTTTAGTGCCTCCCGTTTCCCAACTAGTGTCTCCAGTGTCTCCAGTGTCTCCAACCGTTAAATAATCCAGGAATTGACAATAATACTGTCAATAAAATGATAAAATAGTCACCTTTGCATTCTTCTTTTCAAGACCAAGACAAAGGTGAATAACAACAATACACTCAAGCCATGTTCGGAGGTCTGAGTGCAACCGCTTCTTCCCTGGTAAGGTTCGAAGTCGTAAACGTACCCTGACACACCAGAACGTACCCAAATATTAAAGCCTCACTTTGTCAGTTTTGACACCATATTTTTTTCAAGCTACTCCTTCTTTTGAAAGGTACCACCATTTCATCAACCAAATTATACTCTTCATCGGATAAAGCGGTTTTCTATGAACAGAGAAGAAGCTTGAAGAAAGGCTTTATCTTATAATACCTGCCTCCGCTGCTTTGTTTCTGGCTTATGAAATGCAGGCATTCTCGGATCTTTTTGAAATTAATTAGAAAAAAACTTTTTCCACAAAATAATTTTTTCAAAGAAAAGTAAAGAACTCCATTAAACCGAAACAGAGCTAAAATGAAATCAAATAATCTGCCAAGCGTCAAACTACCAGAAATCAGCATCGATAAATAAATGAAACCAAAAAAGAACAGAAATTACAATAAATAACCGAGTCAAACTCAAAACGAGTAGAAATTAACATGAATTGGGCTCCAAATCCCTATGCCGTCCCAAGACCAGAACATAATTTGCACATTACTGATAAATATAAATGTTTTTACTTTCATGACTTTAATAAATCAAATAATATTAACATTTTGATTTCTAAATATCAGTATATAAATATTAAACTGACAATCTACATTTATTTGTATTATTTTTTTCAGTAAAGCACAAATTATGTTCTGGCCTTGAGAAGGCATTTGGGTTTTAAACCCATCTCATGTTAATTTCTGCTCGTTTTGAGTTTGACTCAGTTATTTATTGTAATTTCTGTTCGTTTTGGGTTTCATTTATTTATCGATGCTGATTTATAGTAGTTTCAAACTTGGGACTCATCAGAATGCTTATTTAGATTTCCAGTAGGTCAACAACAAATATGATAATACAAACAAATGAAATATTACCTTTCTATCACTGTTTTAGTATATCAACAAATTTTAATAGGTATGTATAAAATTTTTATACAAAAAATAAGTCACATAAAAATTTAAATCATCACACTGCAAGAGGTCAGAGAAGTTTCAAAATCATATGCACTGCTAAAACTAAAGTAAAAGCTCTTGATTGCTCAGACAGAAAAACTATAAAACGTCATTTTGGCAACATCTAAGAAACTATCTTTCAGATTGACATTTTTGACATTAGAGTTAGCCTTCTAGTGCGTGTGCAATCAGTCTCGAAATTTCTGCACTGAGTTTTGCTTGTTTGATCAATGGTATAGAATCAAGGTCTTTGCACAAGGTCTCACAAAAACCGGCATTGTGGGAATTCCTACCTTTGTTGTTCTTTCCCTCTAAGATTTTATTTAGAGTACTATTGGCTGTTTCCATAAGCTTAATTGCATTTTCCCTGGGCAATTGATCAGTAGTTCCCTTTCTTTTAACACCTGAATTATTGGTTGACCTTGTAGGTGTCCTACTTATTGTAGATTCAATTGGGAAAACACTGTCAATCTGTTCTGTATGAACATTTGGAGACAGACAAGTTGGTTGCACAGTAGCAGTTGTAGAAGTGCATGGTCCTTGAGCAAAAGTGGTGAAGTCAGTGTGAGTATTGCTATCTTCAGCTATTAAATCTTTTTACACTTCTGTGTCAATCACATATTCTTCTTCTAAATTTACAGAAGTCCTATAAAAGAAAGTTTATTGAAGAAAAATAATGACCAATCAGTCAGATGGGTTTTCCAGACATAACTATTGACCACATTGCTATCATGTATGAATTGGAAGAAATAGTAAAAGATTCTTGGACCATTTGAAGAAAAATGTTAGTTTTAAAGGTATTTTTTTCTGTAAAATAATTATTCAAGCGGCAAATATAGGAAACAATACATATCTTGGTGACATTCAGGTGTAAAAACTCCTTTTAAAATGGTATTTTCACCATTTTTTTATGAATTGCAAATTTTCAGCATAAATTTGGTTTGTCAGAACATTTGTGTCATCCTTTCCAAAAGAAAATGGCGGGGGGGGGGGGTAACATCATAATTCTGTTGCTATGATTATTGTATTTTTTTCTTACCTTAAATTACAGCTAGGAGCAATGTAGGCTAAGGATTTCTCATTTACTTCTAGAATAATCCCCTTCTCAAACACAAATTGTGGCCACAGCATTGCTAGTCTCTTACCACCTACTATCTGCTAAGGGTGATTTTAAATTAAAATCAGTAGAAATCTATACATCAGCTTTGTTTTGGAGAAAACAAACTTAGCTAAAGGGCTAGAGAAGCATTCAAAATGCTAAGGGTTTCTAAGCTCATTTCATAAAATACATGTCTTTTGCGATTTAGTTATTAGCATGATGCTAAATGAGAGAACATAATAACAGCAATTTCAAATCCGAAAATTAATTTTTTTAAATTTACAAGCTTATTCAAAAAAGAAAAGTTAAAAGAGGACTAAAGCAAAAAAACAGTAAATAACAATAATAAAACAAACTCTAAGTGATTGATTTCAATAAAACAGTAGTATTACCAACACTGGGAATAGGGTAGTACTGCTGGTTGACCCATCTTACAAGATACAGGCCTTTCATTTATATCCTTTCACATGCTTTAATTTCTGTCAACAATTGTTGTCTCTACCTCTTGACTTTTGTGAGTGTTTTGAGAATTTCAAACCTATTGCTAGAGTTATCATATAAGATAATATATTACTTACAGTTGGGGATTATGGTACTTGATCAAAAATCGCAGGGCACTAAAATGTGGCCATTTTATGTAGATGTCGTCTCCTCCTCCATCACCACTCCTTTTTTCTTTTCTGGCTGATAGTTTCTTAAAAAACTCGCTCCTCAGGTAACCCCACGTTTCTCTACACCATCCCACTGCAAATGAAATAATTTCAAGATGACAACTCATGTGAAAAAAAAAGATGTTCAAGCAACCATTAGATTACAACAGTGTTAGGCTCATTATCAAGGCACAAGACACAAATTAGGGTCCATTGTGAATAGAAAAAATTAGAGAGATAAATAAATAATAAATTTGTTTATAAAGAAGATCTCTTATGATGGAATTTTTTAACAAGTTAAAAGAAATTGCAGCCTATTTAAAGCAGGTCAACAGCAAATGCAAACCCATCCTTAAAGAAGTTTAAACATACTTTGTTCCCATGCTTAAGTGGCATAGCCAAGGCAAGACAATACCATTTCCAACCATTTTTTTTATAAACAAAGCATGGAAAAGTATTAAAAATTAAAAACATACTGTGACCTTGGATGAACAACATAAACAATTTACTGTGCTCTATGCTTTTTATATTGAACATCATTGCATTTAGTAGTGCTCCAATTTTAGCCACTAATAGTAACATTGCCTCCTCTAAATGAAGCACTTTTAGCAGTTATTGAGCCTGACTATATCATATCAAGAATTCACCTCTACCTTTTAAAAACCAATATAATGCAATTGTTCTAGCCTGGCTACTCTTCTCTTCTTCATTTTTCTACACCAAACACTAATCAAATGGAAGGAAACAAAGAGTTATGCTAAAGTAAAATATGCTAAGAATGTAATTTGCTGCATTGGGGCAGGGGTGTAATACACTATTAAGAATGAGATAACAAAAATATTTCTGGTTGTTTTAATGTAGTGTTCAAAATTTTGGAAGTTTTTTTTTCAAAAGAGTCCCAGTGTTACACTGTTGTTTCGTTTAATAGCAAATTGTTGATTAGAAAAAAGTAGCCAATACAAAATTATGCAAACCAACAGAACAGCAAAAGTTTTGTATTTAGACCATGGCTATATCTGGCCAAATTAGAGGAAGAGGAAAAACAATTTTTGCAGTAACAACCATTGTATTTGAAAATGATGTTGAATGGCACAACTCTTCTGTAAAACTGTAGATAAGGAGCCTTTTGTCTGTATTGGAAAGTGGTTGAGGAAGGTGGGTAAAACTACCAAGTATAAATGCAAAGCCTTTTGGATATTCCCCAGGGAGTTATTTTAAAGTCCATGCCCCCCCCTGTAAAGAGCACTAATCTTTGATGATGCTTTATAAATTTATTGTTATAAAAGTGAATATTGGGAGATAGATGAACTTCTCAAATAAGGCACAAGAAAAACGTTTTGAGCACAGTACCTTTGCCTAGTCCTGATTTTTATGGTTTTATAGAGTGAAAATCCATTTTGAACAAGAGGTAAAGAGCCTTGAAATGACTTTAAGTTTAGGCTAAAAAATAGAGACTGCATTTTCAAAACATAAGCCACTGAAAAAAAGACAGAAAACCCAAAAGAAGATAACACTTTTTTTGGTCAAAATTTAGAAATGGGTCCTATCGAACCTGTCATTGCACAATCTTCTAAGCCCAAGAAACAAGGGAAAGGGAGAGTTGTCAGATTTATATAACTTTCCCATAAATATTTTAAGCTCTGTATTCATTACTGATTGCATCATTTACCTAACTCAGCTACTTTAAAAGTTAGCAAGAATCTCCTCAACTAGAACAATACCCCAGACTAAGGTATGAAGTAGTAAGACAGCTAATCACAGCTTCAATAATTAAATTACTGTTAAATCTCTTGACAGGCAACCTTGAAATTGGATTATTTCATCATTGAATTTGTCTCAGTTCTTTTTAATAGATATGTGATTAACTTGAATACCTGGTAAATTTCTAGGTGGCACTATAATTTAGCTAGGATGAAAGTGAAAACATCATTTGATGCCTTTTTTATGCTCTTTCATAATTCAATAATTGCTTCTGTTGCAAATTGCATTTTGAGCCCTTAAAGGGGCCCCAAAGGTATATCATTTTTGTAACCCCACAAAGAAGTTATCAAAACTAGTTAAGTTATTGAAAAGTGGTCAAAAACTTGTTGCTAGTTTATAAATAAGTTGTTCAAGAGTAATATACTTATTTATAACAATTCAAATCTCATTTATTAGGCAACCCAAATATAAAACATTTTCCTACTATTTCAAGTTTTTCAAATGAATCCACAAAAATAGTGCTGAATTTTGCAATTTTAAACTTTCCCATCAACAATTCAGGGTATATATTTGCACATTAGGGGGGTAAAGTTGAAGGTAAATGTTCAGTGGGCCATAGAATTTAGCTAGGATGAAAGTGAAAACATCATTTGATGCTTTTCTATGTTATTTCCTAATTCATATGAAATACCTTTAGGGCCCCTTTAAGGGATCAAGATGCAATTTGCAACAGAAGCAATTATCGTATTATGAAAGAGCATAAAAAAGGATCAAATCATGTTTTCACTTCCATCCTAGTTAAATTACAGTGTCACCTAGAAATTTACTGAATATCTTATCAGAAGGCCTATACATTTTGGAATTTTCCAGATACAGCAACAGTCAAAAGTTGAGCTTTATCTTGGACATACATTTAAAGTTTGAGCTTAAATTTGAAAAATGTTGCCAAACCTTGGATATTTAATCTTAAACTGAGAGCAAAGTAATGTAGATCAGAGACACATTCAATCTTGGATATAGTTAATCAAAGATAACTGTCTTGTAAAGCTGAATAACTGTACTTAATAAATAAGTAAGGCTATAGGTTTTAACTTTTGCCCTAATTTTAATTTTGAACAAAAACATTTTCTGACAATGTGGTCAGCAAATCCCAACCTGCCTAGGCTTAGTCCTTACTGTATAGGTATAGACCTGTCATGTAGGCAAATTTCAGGACCCTCTAAAGGGAGAAGGAGTGGAGGTAGGTACTTAAAAATACCTACCTGTGACATTGGGATTGGTCAGCCAATCCCAACTTGCCTAGGCCTAGTCCTTACTGTCTAAATTGATAGGTCGATACATCCAATCCAAGAGCAGGAACATTTTGTCTATACTTATGAAAGCTAGGGTAATTGTTTAGCCTTGTGACACCTGATAAGGAGAAATGTTAAGAAAACAATTCTTACTTTAAAATATGTATAATGATCCTAGTTCTTATATTATCCAACGGGAGAACCTTTATCATCAAGTCTTTCCTCTAAAAATCCTCAAAAGAGAAAGTTTCCAAATATCACCACGTTGACTGTTGTTGTTGAGTTGAGTTGCGTTGAGGTCACCTCACGTCTTCAAGGACCTTGTGACCAAATTTCGTGTTATTTATCTTTCTTCGATGTGCAGGAAACTTCCGACTGCTGCAAAGAAAAAGTCGGTACTTTTTACAATTTTATAGATAGGCACTACACATTTACAAGTTTATCAGTCATTGACAAAAAATCCAATATGAGATTAGTTATTGTTAATGAATGTTCACTATTCCATGTAGCATGATTTATCTGCAATGGTAAACCATACAATTCAAAAAAGTCCTTAATCTTTTTCCTATATTTTACATATGATGGACAATCGAACAAAATATGTTCCATTGTTTCATTTATTCCACAAATTTCGCAATTGGGATTTTCACCGTAAAAACACCCCATATAACTTCCTGTGCCACAATGTCCTGATCTTATACGAAAAGCAGCTCTTCCTCTTTGTCGGTTAAGATGATGGTAAATGCCAAGATTTGATTTGGTTGAGGTCATGCTGTCATTGCTAATTCTGCTTGTTGCTGTATTACTTAGCAATAATTGGTCATTTCTTATTATCTTTTGTATTATATTAGCAATCTGGCTAATTTCATTTGGTGTGTCTGGCATTAAAACATCACCATCCAATATGGCTTCTTTTGCTAGTTTGTCCACAGCCTCATTACCAGGGATCCCAGCATGACCAGGCAACCATTGTAAAGATATTGACCAGCCACTATTCAATGAATCAAGCAACATAGAGTAACATTTATGAATTTCAAAACTTTTATTCTTTTTTAGATGGAAATTTAGAATTGCTGTTAGAACACTCTTAGAGTCACAAAATATTACATATGGTTCATGCTTTTGGCAATAACTTCTGATCACATTGACGGCAATTTGAATTGCAATGCACTCTGCCTGAAAAATTGAAGAGAGAGGGGGGAGACAATACTTTTTACTTATTTGCAAACTAGGTATTAAACATGCCAAACCGACTCCCTGATTATCTTTTGAACCATCAGTGAACACCTGGATATGGTACTTATATAGGGATTCTGTAAGTCTCTTAAATAAAGGAAGTGCATGTGGTATTATGATTGCAGGGAATTCAGCGCTTCCTGATAGGGATTTCAGTGTCCAAGGGGGGATTTGTATCACTGGAGGAACCTTCAATACCATTGTAAGGGTCAGTCTAACATCTTCTTCGTGTAAGAATGAAAGTGCGAATTCAATGCAATACTGCTTATTCCTTTTTCTAGCTGGATTTTTTGTGAGTATTTTACCGGTCTTTATGATTCTGGTTTAAATAGGATTATTATCACTGATCCAAACCTTTTGAAGATAACTTAGTGCTTGAATTTTCATACGGGTCAAAATTAATGGTACTCCAGCTTCACTGTGTAGAAATTTTGTTTGCATTGTTTTCCTGGCTCCTAAGGCAATCCAAAGTGCTGAATTTTGGATTGCGTCAATTTTTTTCAGACAACTAATCCCTGACAGAACATATATCTGCAAGCCGTATTCAATTTTTGGACGAACATATTTGCAGTAAAACTCCACAAGGAAAGGAGCTTTTACTCCATGTTTGGGTCCAGTAAGCATTTTCATCACATTCAGTCTCTTTTGGCACGATCTGCTTACATCATTAACATGATTTATCCAAGATAACTTAGAATCAATTTTGCAGCCCAGAAATTTAGTCTCTTCAACAAATTTAATTTGATGCCCATCAAGGAGCAATGTTGGCTTTGTCACAAGCTTTTTATTTGTGATTAACATGGCTACTGTTTTTTCCAAGGAAAATTCAATGTCAGCATCACAGGCCCAGGTTTCCAGAGATCGAAGTGAACTTTTTAAATCATCTTTTATTGCTTCAATTGTTCTACATCTGGGCCATAATGCTATATCATCCGCAAAGACTGATGGGGGAATAGATCCATCATCTATGGGTATGTCATTGACACTATAATTAAATAAATAAGGATCCAATGCAGAGCCTTGGGGAACAGATCTCATAGGTGTTATTTGGTCCACTGTAGTTTGTTTTCCAACTTTGACCTTGACATTATGTTTGGTTAAGAAAATATAAATTACTGAAAGTATTCTTCCCTTAAATTTGGCTTCTATAAGGTTATTAAGAATTTTCCTATGAACAATGCTATCAAAGGCACCTTTCAGATCTAAGAATACTGCAACCATAATTAATTTTTTCTGGAAGCAATGCAGTGCAGTTTTTTGAAACATTACCAAGTTTTCAGTTGTACTACGATCTTTGACAAATCCACATTGAAAATCATTCAAATTCTTATTCTTTGTTGTGATGTAATTTATTCTATTTTTTATAAGTCTCTCATAAACTTTACCAATAACTGGCAACAGGGTAATAAATCTATAGCTATTTAAACTGGTTTGGTCCTTGCCATACTTGGGTAGCATAACTGCAACACCTTCTTTCCATATTTCTGGAAATTCGTTATGGAACCATTGATCATTTATGATGTCCAAAAGAGTTGTTACCCAAGTCTCAGATAGATTTTTAATGAAATGGGTGTAAATTCCATCATTACCTGGTGCAGTAACTGGCAAGCTACTTATCACACTATTCAGCTCAACAATTGTAAATGGATCATTATAAGGCTCTTCATTACTCTGGTTGTTGATGTGATTTATTTTCCAAATAGCACGTGCATCTCCCTCAGAATCTGGGTCGTGGCAACCAACAGTGCATTGGAGAAGTTCCAATCCTGCCTTAGCTTTTTCTTCATCTGTAACTAGTGCATGACCATTCAAATATAGAGGAGGAATGGAGCAGGCTGGTGGAGTACCCATCATTGACTTTATAAATCTGAAAACATTGGAGGAAGGTTTTCAAAAGTCAAGACCATCAAGGAACTTCTTCCATGACTCTTCTTTTGCTTTAACTATTGTTCGTCTAAAACTGGCTCTAGCCTTCTTAAGTTCTATGAGATTTTCAATACAGATTACAAAGTTATACTTCTTTTTAAGATTGTTGAAATTTTTTTTTGCTTGTTCACAACTTTCATTCCACCATTTAGACCATTTATGTTTGTTCCTGCCAACAATTTGTGGCACTGTACTGTCTGCAATTTTTAAAATTTCACATTGGAAAATATTTATACTGTCACAACTGCTTATACCATGGCTTACAATTTCCTTTATGTCAGTTTGTCCGCACTTCATTGTATATTCATTCCATTTCGCTTTATTCAAGTTATATTTTGGTGGTGTTTTTTTTTCATTTTGTGGTGATAGGTGGTGGGCTACTTCAATTAAGATACAATTATGGTCACTTATAAAAGATGCAGAATCTAAAACAGACATGTTTGCTTTAGTAGCAATATTGGGGCTAAAAAACTGAAGATCAATGGTGGTATATGTTAACCTCTGGGAATTATGCCTTGTTTTTAACCCTTTGGGAGTCAATAAACAACATGTGCTATTTAGGAGTAAATATTCCACACTGGTTCCAGCTTGGTTTATAATTGGGCAGTAGCACCATACACTACTATGAGCATTTAGGTCTCCTACAATAATATAATCACAATTGCTTGGGATTTCACTGACTAAAGCAAGTAACTTAGTACCAATGTCATTGTTTTGTGAAGGATTATAAATATTAATTATATATAGAGGTTTCTTACCTTTAATGGATATATTGCACCGAATTACCTCTTCCTTTATCATTCACAGAGTCCGTAGAATGCATTGTAAATGGAACAAAATGTATATTTTTATATATTCCTATCATTACACCACCACCATTACCACTGCTTCTGTCCTTCCTTATAGTTTGGTAGGGATATAGTTTTTGAATTATTTTATTCTGAAGCCAAGTTTCTTGTATATAAAAGATATCAACATTTTCATCGCCCATACAATTTAGGAAGATTTCTTTTTTATTTCTAAGAAATGATTGTGAGTTCCATGTTATTATCTTCAGATTATTAGTTGTTCTGTTCATTGTTGTGAAAATTTAAAATAGCACCTTTAATTTTAAGACTGTCTAATTTTGTACTGGTCAAAGTTTAGATAACTGTGCATAAATGATCTATTCTGCCGTTTATACTGCTGTCCTGCATTTGAAAAATTTCTGGTGTGACAGCCGAGGCCGAAACAATAGGTATGACAATATCTGCTGCGGATGTAGTATATTTACTTTCCTGACTCAATGAGCTGTGGCTGAGGGATTCTTTGCAGGCTGCTTGTGCGTATGTTCTGTACACAACCTGGGCTCTCTTGTACCCCATGTTGTATTTTTCTGCCATCAGTAATACATTTCTATTTTGTTGCCTGATAGGACATTCCCTAGATGTTGAGGAGTGACAGCCTTTGCAATTAGCACATCTATAAGTTTGTACTTTTTCTGTAGAATCACTATTTTTGCGAGGGCAATTCACAGACTCATGCTTTCCAGAACATCTTAAGCAAACTGGCTCATTTGCTTTACAATTTTTTTTGTAGATGACCATAATGTTGGCATTTAAAACACTGAAGAATTCTAAAATTATATACAAAAACTTCCTTTTTCCTTCCACAACACCACACAATAGGTGGCAAGTAATTGCTAGAAAACACCACCATAACAGCATAGCTATCTTCAAGTTTCCTTGACTCTCTTTTATCTCTTCTGCCGTATAACCTCAGTGATCTGAACTGATGACTCTATGCACTCTTTTAATTGTTCATCACTCAAGTACAAGGGCACTCCCTTGATAATCCCTCTTCTCGTGTATTCCTTCTTCTGAGCTTTCACTTTTACACCTCCTATTGATTGAATTTTTTGAACTTTTTCTGCTTCTTCATTGGTGTTGACATAAACTGACAGCATATTTCTTTCTCTATTTGATTTAAATTCAAACCTGATGGGGGAAACACAATCCTGTAATGATTTAAGTATGGAAAATTCATTTGCTAATTTCTGATTCTTATCTATCGCTCTCAAACTCTACTCTTGTCAGAAATAATTCATTTACAGGAATATCAAAATGTTTTGTAATTGCTGACTCCATTTCTTGTTTTTTATTTTTGCTCTGTGTACTCACACCAGGGAATCTTTCTCGTTTCCTTCACAAAGAAGGGTTCAATCTCAGACTTGGGAATCCAATTTTTCCATACTCACTACTGTCTATTATTCCCTCTGCCAACATTGGATTAACACTTAACATATCTTCATTAGAGTCTGCTGGTAAAGATGGGAAGTCATTATTATTGTCAAGAACCTGGAACCTGTTATTGACAGGTAGATTGTAGCCACTGATGCTGACTGTACTAAGTTGTCGATTAGAGCTATTCACTGGCACATGAACAACTTGTTGATGGGGCTGCCACTGCCCCTGTTGAGAAAAATGGCGAGCCTGATACTGGATGTATGACATAAGGGCTGAAACATACTGAACATTACTTCCATATTGTCCACAAACACCGGTGTTTGATTGAATGACCTATAGGGTAGTGACTGATAAGCAGCTGATATAGGTGGACCCCCTAACTGGGGGTCTTGGTTACCCATATTGACCCTACAAGCCAAATTCTCACTGCTTTAATAAGGCACAATAATTGAAAATGTAAATAGTTAAGGCACAATAATTGAAATTGCAAATGATTAAGCAGGATAAGACACAGTAAAAATATATACTTAAGAAAGAAGATGTTTATCCAACCGTTACTCTTCTTCCCACCACGTTGAAAATTCAATGCTTAAGTCTTTTTAAATTGCCGCCTAATAAGTTCTTTTATAGATAGCGTTCATGCCGGTCTTTTTAATATTTTTTTTTTAAACAGCAGTGGCAAAGGGCGAATAGTAGTGGCGTAAATACAAAATATTAATAGCAGTGGCGAAAATCAAAATGTTGTATTTTCGGCGAAAAACCGAAAATACAAAATATGCACGGCATTGAAAAGAAATGAAATAATATAAAAAAAGTTGATTTTGAATTGAAGTTATCAGGTTAGGTAATAAAAGATGCACGGAATTTTTTTTTTAATGAGTTTTTTTTTAATGAGCACTGGTTAGGTTAGAAAATACAATTTTTTGTTAATGATATGATTTAAAACAGAATTCACAATTTCTATAATTTCAATTTACCACTACTTTTTCTTTAAACACGTTTTTTGACACACGTGCTAAACGCTATATATAAAACAACTTATTTGGCGGCAGTTTACAGCGGCAATTTCAAAAGACTTGAGCAACGTGGTACTTTTAGCATGGGTTTTGGAAACATTTTCTTTTAAGCTTGAAAAAGAAGGATTTTTAGATGAAAGACCTGATGATAAAGGTTCTCCCGTTGGATAATATAAGAACTAGGATCATTATACATATTTTAAAGTAAGAATTGTTTTCTAAACATGTCTCCTTATCATGTGTCACAAGGTTAAACAAATACCAAAGCTAGATTTTATCTAAAATATACACCTGAGATTGTGCACCACCCAAGTAGGCTACTTGGGGTTTTACCCTAGGCCTTGACTATAGCCTACTTGTTAATATTGTCTAGCTTTTAGTAAAAAAATGGGAATTTTATGGCTTCTATTTACATGAAATCTTATTTACTTTAATTTAAAAAAGAAAGATACATTAAATAAGCTTAGGTCAGGGCTAGGCCTATTATAAAACTTAGGCTAGGCTATTGATATGCTTAAATTATTTTTACTTTCAATAGACTGAACTGGAAAAAAAAAACTCAATTCCAACTTCATCAGGCAGAAAATTGTGATGACTGATAAGTCTGTGCTTCCAACAGGAATATAAGCATTTGCTTATAGCCTAGCATGTTGAGTGAACCTACCTGGTATATTCTTGACATTATTTTAACTTTTAAATATTTCACATTGAAATTCCCATGAAACCAATTGGTTTCCAAGGGAAAAAGTTGAAAAAAATCCAACCAAAAGACATGATGGGAAAACGATCAATCCTTTACGGAATTCCTTTGAGAATTGATGGGAATCCCGTCTGTGTGAACTAACTATTAATATTAAAATGTTATTTTGAAAAAAATTTTGTAGGTATTTCTAAAAACAGCTTAAACCCTCTTGAAAAACAGCTTGGCATTGGTTTGCCAGTTTTTTTTTAGTTGTAGTGCTATTTTTTATGATATTTTATTTTCTGGTTTTATGATTCCAAAATACAAATTTGGTCTTTTGGGATTTGTGATAGACGTTTTTTGAAATAAATATTTTATCTTTTAAACCTCTCAAAAATGGCATTTGTTTTGCCATGATGTCATTTTCAAGGTTTTAGGCTGTTTTAAAATCCCCTCAAATTTGTCTTCAAAATCACATTTTACTACTAAAGCTAAGGGAATAATAATTACTATTTCTCAATCAACTACAAATGGTTATTTTTGTTAGTAAAATGCTAGTTTAGCTACTTTTTGTTATCTTGGAAAGGGGTTAGGAGAGTGAAACCTTCAGTAATGATTCCAGGGCCAAAAACATACTCTGGGAAGGTATTGCTAAGCTTCCATCTTAACCCTCTTCTGATTTCTAAGTCTTTAAAATTTCCTACTTGATAGGTCAACACCTATTGAAATTTTGAAAAACAATGTATTACCTTAATTTTCAGTTATCATTTTCTCTTTCTGTAGTTTCATAAGACAAAAATTTTTAAAGGTCACTGTCCTGTAGAGGGAGGAGTGGAAGTAGGTACTTCCACTGGAACTAGGTACAAAACTAGAATTTTTTCTAAATAGTAAGTTTTGTAGGAACATGTTTATAATTTTTTTATTTATGTTGTTTGTTTACCCTTTTGGGTCTCCTTAAGGGCTTAAAATGTAATTTGCCACAGAAGAGATTACTGAATAATGAAAGCAGCATAAAAAAAAATTGGGTGATGTATTTACTTTTATCCTAGGTAAATTATGTTGAAAATGGTAAAATTCTACTTTAGCTACTTTATGCTATCTTGAAAAGAGGTTTGGTTAGGAAAATGAAACTTTCAGGGATAGATCTACAGGCTAAAGTATGTCCTGGGAAGGTATTTCAAAGTATCTACCTCCACTCCTTCTCTCTCTAGAGGGTCCTGACCTTTAAAAATCAGTGTGTTATAAAGGTGAAACTTGTAAAATAGATCTTCTGCTTAAAAGAAGTACAATAAAATTGTTTTCAGCTTCATAACTTTGCTCAATCCTGGTTTATAAGGTGTTAAAGATATGCAAATACATTTCCTAAATTTTGAAGAAAAAAAAACAATGTACTCTATAATGTAACATCTATTACTTTTCTTAGAGTAATTGAAGAATCAATGAATGAAAATGTCAATGCTGAGATACTGGGAATAAAAGTATTGATCCAATTTGCGATATCATTTTAAAAAATGAACCCTTATTTAAAACCCTTTTCGGTAATGACATACTAGGGACTTCTCTTTCTGACTCCTGTATTACTGCAGCAAACAAATTTCAGCACCTGCAGCAACTTTCATTAATTCTCTAGAGAATTACCGGGAGGCTCCTCGACGTTTCCTTTATAATTCACAATGGATTTAGTACTAAAAAGGTTTGAAAAGGGAATAGAATATATATTCAAACCAGCAGCATATGTTTTAGGGGGTATACAAGTTATGACACCTGGTCGATACTCGAAGATGAATTCCTGCAATTATTGGCTTTTGATCAGAATCAGACTTGAAGCCGATTTTAGCACCTAGATATGAGTGAAAATTCAACAAAAAACTTTTGAATCTAGACTTGACAACTACACAGTCTCTCTGGGTTTTTGGTAACATTATCTTTTTCCAACTCTAGCATTCCAATCTTCAGCAACAACAAGGGATTGTCTGAACGGAACGTGCCAGAATTTGTTTTAGGTCATTATAAAATGTATTCTTCGCTTCTTTCGTTACATTTAAGGTCGAGGGGTATGCAGAAATGACTGTAAGATTAGTCTTTCGCCCTTTAATCTTTACTAAAACAAGTCTTAGACATTCTAGGTCCCATTCAATAAGGGCACGATTTGCATATCAGAAAGGAGAATCATCACATTTTATTCACTGTATCACACTTTCAATACTAATACATGGCATTATCGCAGATGTTTCTTTGGGATTTATTTGACCAGCAAATTCCCGGCTACTTGGCACCATTTATGTGTTTGCCTAGGCTTTAATACTGAAGCCACTTCCAGTACGATGAAACCACGTAGCCAGATTTCCCACCCGGAGGACTGGGAATGGAACATCTTCCTAACCTAACTTCTGAGGGCTAAGAAGAACTTACAATGTTGGCAAAATTTATTTGTTTTAAAGTGATTGTAGTTAAAATATTATTAAATATTTATTTTATTAGCTAAATATATATTAAATTAAATTTAATTATTAATTTTTATTGATTTTAATTATAATTCATGTCCCTATAAGAAATTCAAAATTTAGGAGAAAATTGTTAGAATTTTGCATATAGTTATGCCCAAAAAGAAAGGGTTTATCTTTCACTCTTTTTTCAAAATGAGAATCTAAAAAAGTGTAACAATGGAAAATCCTCCTGAATTTAATCCCAAGGAGTTCACCAGAAACAAGGTTAAACAAGGATTGTGTCTTGTTTTGATTTGTTCAGTAGTCCATTCGTACATTTTGTACTGTTGCTCCTTGAGGTTACGCACGTGCTCAACATTGGAGTAAAGATCAACTCAACAAATTGAATATTAATACAAAACTGACTAATGATTTCACAATTAATTTATTCTAGGAATAAGCTTTAAAAATCTTCAAAGGTAGCTTACTAAAAAAAGCTTTTAAAGATATACCCCCTGTTATTGGAAAACATATAAGAAATAAGAAAAAGAAGGCAAGGATTACAGACAGGATTTCCAAAGGGTGTACCGAAGTACATTTTTTTTTATCGAAATCGTACTTTTTGAATAGTTTCTATGAAAGTTCTACTTTTGCAATACTTTTTGTTAAAAATTTTATTTTTTTAGTACTTTTTGTTAAAAAATATAATTATTTTTAAAGCAATCAAATGACATCAACAGCGACAGGGTCGCTGAGAGCTCTGCATAGAACTGATCCTTCACTTCCGCAGGAATCGGATTGGTGGGAGCATAGCATAAAATAATTTTCCACTTTCCATGCTTGTGCTGGAGCTGAGCCAGCAGTATTCAATCTGAAATTTGTTTATAGGAGAGAAGGTATTTCTTGGCTCTGGCGTTCAGCGCAAGGCCTACACCATTTGTCTTGCTTTTTGGGTCACCAGATCAGGTGATATCCTTCACTAATATCCTCGGTCTTTCTTCCGACAAGGTGGGTTTCTAAAAGACCAGCCACAGCTATATTGAAGCGTTTTAGCTCATAGGCAAGCATTGATTTAGCTCCAAGAAAGTTGAGTGTGAGTGTGTTCCATGTGGCGTGTTATATTTCACCTTGGTCAATAAGGTCCATTTGATGGTCTGAAATCGGTCCAGGGACATGCTGGGGTCGTGGAAGGTAAAGAGAGGTAAGCCATCCGAGGCAGTATGATCGTTTTTAGTTGCGGTAAAATTTTCGGGTGGAGGGTTGAAGGCCCAACCGAGCCTAGGCCAGGAATCTAATTAAGTTCAGACTAGCCTATATACTGAGAGTCCCTGGGGTGGGCTCCACCCACCTCATCAGGTTGAGGCCCCATATCCAGAGGCATGTGGTCAGCAGACATAGTGTGCCTCATTCCGGACGTACTCCATACGCCTCAAAAGCTGACAAAGGCAACATAATCGTCAAAATAGATAGCAGTGATTATGAACAAAAACGGTAAGTAATTATTTCTGATGAAATTATTTACAAAAAGCTGGGTTTGATCCCATAGAAAAATACACAAAAGAAACACAACATGAATTAGAAGTACTCAAAAACAACTTATAAATAACCCATATATTCTATAATTAATTTTTCCCTAGAGGTTGTTCAGCACCAAAAATTTATGGTTTGCCTAAAGATCCAGAGGAATAATGCTCTTCGCCCTATTGTATCAACTATTCACTTACAGGTTTCTTAATTAGGAAAATGGTTGTCAACAGCATTTCGTCCGCTTTTGGGGACTCAAAGATCTTTTTAAGAGTTTAGTTGATGTTGTAACCAAATTGAGAAACTGTTACATAGACAACAACACCATTTTCTGTAGTTTTGATGTTGTATCTATGTACACAAATTGTGTTGAACAAAAAATGTTAATTCATATTAAAAAATAAAATGCAAAAACATTTTGAATTGATAGAAGATGTAACTTTTGCAAGCATGGCCGTTAAGTCATTTTGGAATTGATAAACAAGTATTCCTTTTATTTCGGTTTTAGAGTAGAATTTTATCAACAGGTCTTTCGGTTTAGCAATGGGTGCTCCTTAAAGTCCAATCCTGGCTAATTTATGTTTGGATTCTATAGAAATGTCCGCTATTCAGTGATTTCGTCTGTGTCCTTGTTTCTGAGGTAGGCTTATGGACGATGTTTTATGGTTTTAGGAACATGAATTGAATTCCTTAAGTAGGTTTCTTGACCATTTAAACACGTTTGACAAGAAATATTAAATTTACTTTAGAGCTAGAAAAACAAGATTTGCTACCCTTTTTAGGTTTTTTATTATTAAAGAGTGATAATGGTTGACTTTTTTCAATTTAACGAAAACCAATTCATAATGACAGGTATTTAAATTTACGGTCATTTTACCAAATTTCAGTAAAAAATGTAACAGTCATATCATTGGTCGATACAGTTTTTAAAATTTGTTACTGGGAGTATATTGATAAGGAACTAATGTATTTGAGGGATGTTTGATTTTGCAATGGGTATCCTGTAAAATTGGTAAATGAAATAATAAAGAAAAGGCAGGTTAAGCACGAAAAACGTAATAAAAACGAAGGTTCTGAACTTTTGGACCCTAAAGTTTTTCCAATAGATACGTTTCATTACCTTTCATACCAATTCTTGGGGAGAAAATTAAACGGACTTTACACGAATATAAAACTTCAACTTGTTTTAAATCAATCAGACCATTGAGTAACTTCCTAAATTCTGGAGAGGATAACACGTAGTAGTTCGGCAAGTGGAGCATATAGCATCCCTTGCTCTTGAGGAAAACCTTGCGTCGGTCTAACAAACCAGCAATTTGTGGAACGATTTATTGAGCACCGGAATTCAATAGATAATGCTCTAAAATTTACAAAACCTCCAGAAAGTTTCAGTTCAGCCTTAGCTGTAAGGAAGCCTTATTTTTGTGCAATTTTGTTAATTCAATTTCAGTAAAACTTGGAATCCACTTTCTCTAATAGATCAGAAATAAAGCGACAATTTCAAATTAGCTTGAATTTGAAAATAACTTCGCTTTGCGTAACTAGTCATAAATCTTGAAGCAACATTATTTTGTTCAAGTATCGAACGACTTTAGAACCCTTGATAAATATTTGAAGACCCAACTTAGACTAGTTTGATATAAAACAAAAAGGAATGCAAAGCCTCAAAATACTGGAAAAAAAAACTTTTTGACAAAATGGTTGGTAATTGGCTAAAAGAATGGGGGAAAGGTCTCTAATCGAATCAAGTACCAAGTTGAATAAAATGTACCGATCAGAGATACATAGAGTAGTTTTGCCTCGGAAGCTAAGAACACGATTAAGTAAGCTTCAGAGAGATTTCTGTCGCTTGGACTAGACCTAGGTCTTATACTGAATTAATTTAATGCTCACACTTGAGACATTTCAACCAAAATTAGAGTCAGGGCGAAAATTCTCCTTTGAGGGTTGTCAATAGACTTATAAAGGGTTTATTAATTAAAGGATGTGTAATCTAGTTAAAACCGAATAAAATCAGAAACATATGCGCGCAAATAGTTTAGGACTCTAGATTTTATTATATTTGGTGATTCGGTTTATATTTCGGTTAGTATATCGTAATTGGCCAAGGCTTGGGCCGTTTAGACAAATAATAACACTTCAAAGAGTAAAATAGCGCAAATTAACTTCTTTCCAGAATCTTAAACTTGTGAATAACCGGAGGTGTAAGGAGGGCAAAAATCTTAACCCATGAGTCAACGCTAGGAGAGTGCCTCCCGTTTCCAACCTAGTGTCTCTTGGAACTTAGCTTATTATTTATAAAATACCTTACACCTAGAAAACTTGAACTACCTGGTTAATAACAGGCTTACCTATTTCTGGATTCTCGGACGTTATACGGAAGAGGGCCTCATACCTCTTTTTAGCTACGCTTTCATTTGTTAACCCGTGCGGACTATGTATATAAAGGCGACCTTGATGTTATACAGATAGGTTAGGGAAGGAAGGGGAATAATATTGTCAAACTAAGAATTTCAATTCCTTTGTGTCCAGATAGATTCAATTAATAATCTTCCCTGGTTAAGTTTAAGGTTATCAAAGGTCAAAGGAGCACTAGTCTCTGTTACAAGATATAAAAATAAGATCTTGGCTTAGGCTAAACAAATAATTTTCCGAGAAACAATAATTTGAAGTAAAGATCTTAACTACCTCCTTACCCAGGCCTTGTCAAACTAATCAAGCGTAACGCTTGCAATTAGAAGCATTGATAGCCAAGAACTATAATGATCCTTTTTTCCGGTAAACGACAAGGACTGAACAAAGGACACATGCAATATATGATTAGCCAACTCAAAAGAGATATTGGAAGAGTTTAGAATAATAATAATTACAACATTTTTTCCTTTTTATTCTATTTAATAATAAATATCAGTTTTCTCTGGATTTTTAGTACCAATTCCTACCAAACCGCCTCAGTTATAACAAGCTACCACATTTTAGCCCTAAACTAGAGGGCGATCTCACAACTGATGGCATTGGTACTCAAGTTCTGTGTAACTTTCGTTTAAGAGGGGGGGATTAATAAAAATTAAAAATTTTGGTAAAATTCAGTCCTCTGTTCCTCCCAAGAAGGTGTCGGTTCAGTTTTTTTCGATGATTATCGTCAAGCCTAGCAGCAACAGAATAGTAGGACAAAGTATTCATTTGAGCAACAAATTTAAATAGCTAGACTTGAAAAGAAGTCTAGACAGTTTTACCTTTCTAGAACCCTTTCTTTCTTCTCTTTTTCTTTCTCTTTTATACAAGTTCCAGTGTCCGTATCGTCTGTAGCTTGCTTAAATCTTTTTGAATACTAGTGCCATAGGTTAACCATCTTTAAAATTGAAATCACACTACTAGCATTGAGGGTTAATTTAAATCAAGATATGAAGCTAACTCTTACACAATTTATAAACTCTACTCATTTTAATAGTTTTAAATAAAATGTTTCCCACATTATGAGTTTATGAGGATAGAACCATCATGAGTTCAAATGAAATCAAAATCAAAGAGTTAGAAATTGTACTACAACAAGCCCAGAAGGGCAATATAGAGATGCCCCTGTCACTAGTAGACTTCAAAATCTATTTTTGGAACAGGCACTTACCGTCAGTAGAGATGCCCCTATTGATCGTGTCACTCACCCCTGCTGCCACCTACAACTTTTTTTACATAGTTCATGGATGGTTATGTGTGTAGCTCGATTTATTTGATGGTTTTATGGATTTTGTCAGTGAGAATGAAAAAACAGGAACTTTGCCACATTTATGTCTGTTTTCATGGAGGTTTATGTGTGTTGGTCGATTTATTTGATGGTTTTATGGATTTTGTCAGGGAGAATGGAAAAACAGGAACTTTCTCGAGTTCTTGGACTATCTAGTATGATGGGGGTCCAGGTCAATCGATCTGTTGTTTCTGAGCCAACTTTCTCTTCTGGTCAGTCTTGGGTCAGCAGTCAGAGTGAAGAGACTGAAAAATGAATGAATATGAAGAAGAGATAATTAGAACAAATATAGTGTTTATGGAAAAACATTTCATTTTGGATGATGGTTTTCTCGAGTTTTCTCTTCAACGTAGGATATTCTCTCAAGGAACACTTGACAATATAATGAAAACTGATTCTCCCCCATTGGACTATTGTATGAAACTTTTAAAATGTGATTCAAATGCTTATACTCAATTTATGGATATATTGATCACGACACGGCAAAATCATATTGTGGATATACTTTCATTGCCAATGTAGATGGCTCCTCCTTCGAAAGAGGTAACGTCACAGAGTTACTCCTCTCCCCTTTCCTACGCTTTGAATTTATTGAGCAAAGAGGATCAGTTTCGTTTTAGCTGTGAGAGAGTTGACATCGGGAAACCAAAAAAATGTTCTATATATGCCCATTGTGCATGTACACTCTTGGCAGTTGGACTCAATGTGAGAATTGTACAATTATTGATGACTATAATGAAAAGTGTAAATTATGTAATCCTTGCAAATTACATAGAGGCTATGCAGTACAAATTAAAGGATGTAATTCATGTCTTGAGGAGGTGTGTGACTCTCATCCTAGAGGGCACCTATGCTCCAATTGTCACAATGATAAATGTGATCAGTGGGAGAATACTTACCCCGCTATGATTGGAAAGAATCCTAAACGTGATTTTAGTTTATTTCTACGAGATTGGTATCGTCGTGGATTTAAATTATTCTGGGAAGAGGAATCTGGTCTACGATTCAACTGTTGGGGTAACAAGACAATCTGGTTTCTACATCATCGCTGTGATGACACTGCCTACTATGACTATAAACCAAGTGATTTTTATTTGGCAGTTACCGAATCCGATTCACCACTTGAAAACAAAATACTTGATACTTGTTCAAAGAGTCAGTCTTAAAATCACTAATTTCATACAATGGCCGCTAATAGTATAATTTACTTCACGAGCGAAAATGATAAGAGTAAGGATACACTATCCTGCCACCAATACGACTCCGACTTTGCACTCAATCAAGATTAATGTACAGTGAATCCAAATGATTTACCAGCATTAGTGGTTCACGACAGTTGCGTATACACCGATGAAGAAATCTAAAAGTTAATATTTAATGACATTTTTGTATATATATACCTTTTCTTAATAGACGATTTCACAAACATTTTTTAAGCACTTTATTCTTAGGGCACTGAAATCAATATTAAATAAACTCTTAAGAAGATTTTCAACTAGAGAATTGTTCAGACGCGAACTTTCAATATAAATGTGGAGAAACTGCATGTAAGTATAGCCACGACATCGAAACACAAAATATAGTAGCGCTTGAAAACCACAGCTTTTAGTCGTTAGATCCTGCACCCTCTTTCGATTTTGAATAATAGTTTTCCCACTGCTCTCAATGTAGTTTCTGAGGTGATATGTTTAGAATGTATAGGGTAGACCAAGAGGATCAAAAAATTCGATATTCTTCACTGTTTGAAAGATGCACAGCCAATGACCCGTCAGCACAGTCGACGGACTGCTATTAACAATAATCAAGGTATTGTTCGCGCTTTGAATTTTTCCTAGATAGTCTGAGGGTAGACAATAGGATTTGTACTGGGACATGTAGGGGTCCATATTAAATACACTGATTATTTGACTGGTGTTCATGGTGCCAAGTCTAGTAGAACACTACCTTCGAGAGTGATTTTCCAATAGGTTTCATATTGATTTAGTGAGATTAGGGCAATACTCTCAGCCAATGGGTTGGCAAATGTACACTCTAAACGCACAGTCCCCGTACGTACTATACTCATATCCTGTATACCAGACAAATCCAATACAATGATACCATGTGTTTTAGCAAACATATCTTCGGTTATAACATTTTCAAATAGTTGCGAATCATGATCTAGGGTTTGCATGGTCAACTCATACAATGTTCTATGGAATTTATCAAAAGATAGATTGTAGAGTGGGATACCGTTTACTTTGCACACAAGAGATGAAAGTCCAAACATCTCGAATTTATGTGGGCATTCAGTCCATGATCCTATTGCACTGGCGCTCTTTACAAATGCCAATGCAAGTTTCGAGGGGATTTCACCATTGATAAAGGATGAATCGGTGAAGGTGCGTGACCCCATGGCAATATGACGTTGATTGGTGACTTTAAGAGGAAAAAGTAGTTTAATATTTTATTCATTGGTTTACAGTTTTTTCACGGCCAAAGCGACAGAAATCATAACCTGCTGTTTGCCCACATGGAGTATTGCCGAGGTGAGGGACAGACTTACATCTGAAAAGGCCGCAAGTTCCTTTCTCAAGATGACATTGGATGGTGCATGCGTCAGTTTTATATCCACTTTAAAATTGGGCGGCAGCCATTGGGGTATATTAAATATGTCATGATATATTTTACCAAGTAGATGTAAATCACTAGTTGTAGCATTTTTAAGTGCATATGTACTATCAGTATTAGTAATATATTCATATCCATTGGAGGCGCCTCTCAATTCTTTGTATGACTTGGGTGTCATCAGCATGAATTGCATATAGGTTGCCTAATTTGAGAGATTGTTGCTTGTGCTCACCAGCGTGCCATTGATGTAGACGCTAATTTGACGAAATAAATTATGTAGTATTCAATTTTCATAGGATATCCCATTGGCCCGAATTGGCATTGTATTATCGGATATCCGTACTTTCATTTGCAAATCTATAAATGTGGACGATAAATCTATGAAGTAGTTTTCATTGGACTAAATTCGAAAGTGAATATTATTAGAGAGTGGTTGTAGTGGATAAGAATGTTCATAGTATCCATGCTTGACACTCACATCAACATTTTTGGCGTTGAATAGATTCAATGAGGCGGTGATTGAAGGTTGAGAATCCTTATGTGGTAGGTAGGACATCTTAAGAGAAGAAATATAGTTTCGATCGAACAATTTTATTCCTGGGACTTCTGTTTACACTACATATCGGCTTTTCCCTTCTTTTCTTTGACAAGAGGGGTGTATTTTGTTTCTGTCCTGAGTTGAGACTGGTGATTGTTGCGTTGTTTCTTGACCTTTGTAAGCCTTTACCATTTTATTTTAACTTCTTGCAAAGGGCTGGCGCGCTGGACCTAAGATTTTCCAAAGCACTTTTTTTAAAATCCTTGCCATAGCACCAATCGTATAGTCGCGAGGACGCAAAATCTGTCTCGGCCGTTAAAAGATATTTTCTAGCCAGTGGTAATGAAGAGCGAATCAGCTTAGAAAACCAGCTGGCGATACCGTAGCCGGACATTGACGAGTGACCCTTGTAGTAGTCCATTCTAGTAACCTCTTTTCTTGGGCCAAGAGTATTAACATAGAAGTCAATGTCAGGACAAGTGAATACCACTTTTCTATTAGACATCTTGCTGTTGAACGATGGGTTGAAAATAACATGTAATCACAGCCAAACCTTTTGAAATTGCTATGGGATCACCTAATTCAGTTCTTAGTGTTAACTGACAGAGTTCCAAATAGGAAGTGTTTACGGGAATATACTGAAGATGCTTTATATTGTAGTGATGAATATGTTCTTGATTGGTTTTTCGTTCAAGAACTCGTAGGAGGGGGGCATTTGAATGGCCAACCCGAGATGTTTCCACAAACGATGCGTAGAGAAATATACAAGTGTCTGTGGAGAAGGCAGGCGGGTTGTGAGCAAAAATGAAATTAGTGTTTCCAGCACTTTTACCATTGATTATATTGAGCTTAAAGCCAAGAACATCCTTTAGGTTATCATTGAGAATAACCTTTTCACTGGCAATAGGTGAACTAATGTAGATATTGCCCTCCTCCTTTGAATAGTTGAAATGAAAAGCTCCTTTTTTACGAGCGGAAATTCTTTTATTAATAGAACGACATAAATCATTCATACAGGTGAGTTCCTCGTAGGGTAATTCAATATATGGATAATCCAACCAATTGATTTTTTGAATTTGTTCTTGATCACCTGGTGGAGGTGGCCAATCATAGGGTTTAATTTTTATTTCATATTTACGATCTTTTCTCAGGATGTCATAAGTATTTTTGAGAATACAGTCGACAAGAGCCACTTCATACTTTCCGTCGAATTTGATGGTGGGGGAGAGTTTTGTCCAAAAATCCCTTGTTTTATTCAGATCATTGTAGAGAGGATCAGAAACATTGGACATGAAGGTCACATAGAAATCATTGGGTATCTTTAATATCTTCAGCACTGACCCAAGATTCAAAATCCGAGTTGTATCCCAACCAGCCAACAAGTAACTGTCTCTTGCCCCTTTTATGACGTCTCTTTAATATCTTTTCAATTTGATAAATTTCACTAGTGTTTATAACTTTTTGCAGTTCATATTCATAAAAACCGCCAAGAATCTCAGCATCTTTGGTGTCTCGTAGTCGATAGGTCGTGGGTTCGGGTGTCTAGAATTTTGGACACTTTAAAATGTTCGGTGCTCCATAAATAATTCCCCTTTTCAAAAATATTGGTGGTTCTATTAATTCGAACAGTATCACCAACATTGAATTTCTTCTTCTTTTTCTTCTCATTGCCATTTGAGTATTGCTTTAGAAAAGCATCAAATGTATTCTCACTGTAGTGAACATCCCGAGGGCTAGAGTTGGATAGAGATCGATGTGGTCGATGGTTGTATATCTGCATGATTTTATCTAAATCGTGAATAAAAGCCGGTGTATTTTTCAGTGTACAATATCTTGAAATTAATAGACGAATCGTTCTTATTAATCGTTCGGCCAATGCAGCCTTTATCGGACTGTGACTATGATAAAGTGTTGTATTATATTTCAAAAGAACCTTTTGCACATGAGGTTTAGCAAATTCACTGCCACGGTCCAATTGAATTTTTCTATATAAATCAAGTTCAAGAATACTTTCAATGGCCCGAGCAACTTCAACACCACTCTTTGATCACAGTGGAATGGCATAGGCATATCGACTAAAGATACTGATTGCCCCTAGAATATATTTGTAGGGTGCATTGTGATGCCGTTAAAGTGCATCTAAAGTTAAAAGATCCGTTTGAATTATATGCAGAGGGAAAAAGGCTTTAGTTTGACGATAGTGTTTACTGCGAAGCCTGTGATTCCGATGTAGTGTGTAACTCTGTTCATTTTGTAGATAGTCTTGTACACTTTTAGTGTGAACAACAGTGACTCTGGACAGAGTTTTGTGAGAACTTAACCTCCCCACTTCACCAATATTTTCATAGACACCTTTCAAAACTTCATCCATTTCGAGTGCAAGCACGTAGTTTAATGTCCACTCCCCTTGTGCAGAGTGATGTACGAATCAATTCATCTTCACTTTTGACTAGCAACAACAAGTGTTTTAAAATCATTACTGCTAGTATCTTCAAATTTAGAATCTTCTTTCTCTTCAAAAAGTGTTGGTGGAGGACTATATTCTCTTAGTTTTCTTAGAATTTGCTTATTGTCAATAAGACTTTTGGGAAAGTTTGATACACTTAGAAAGGTGCATAGACTATCGTCAAAGGATAAGAGTCCTTTACGATTCGTCACCATATCACAAATTAAATCAACTAGATTATAACTTTTTCCCTGAATTATAATTCGTTTCCCTGTGCTATAGACTTGAACTTGATCGCTAGTTTCCAACACGAGATAAGATAATACTCTTTTACTCTGTTCTCGATACGACAGTGGCAATAGGTTTCCAATTTTCGATACAATCGAATTCAATTCCTTCTCCTTTGATTTTGCAGAATCTTGAGATGTTTCCTGTTTAGAGGGATCAGCGGCGGGTCTCTCACGATAAGGTTTATAATTGTCCATACGACGCAATGCATCTTGGAGTAAAAGCAGTTTTTTGTCATCGGTAATATTCTCATCATTAATGAATTTGTTTAGATTGTCTTCAAAATGTTCAACGGGCGAGAGGACAAGTTCATATGGTGTCAATTTATAGGGTTTTGCCATCTAGAGAAAACTGTTTACAAGTCCTGCGATTATTGGCAGTAAAAGTGTGAAAAAGCTACCGCCTTCTTGAAGGAGTCGTGTTATTTTAAAGTTTTTTCCCGTTTTTCCCTTGTTTTTAAAATCCCAGGTACGTACAGTGGAACGATGTTGCTTTGTCTGTTGTCTAACACCTTCTGGCAGTTGAACATTGCCCTCAGTTAAATTTAAACAAAGTTCAGATATTAGATTAATTAAATCATTGTCGACACCATGTTTAAGTATAGCCTTCCTAAGCAAGGGTTTTGAAGTGCTTAAAACGGAAAATAAATGCCGTTGTTCATGTAGTTTCTTCAGTGTCATAATGGTAACTAATAGCCTTTTCTACTGTTCACCGGAAGATATACTGTAATTTCACTGTCGAAAATGTTGGTGACTACACGAAGATCCTCGGGTGTGCTCTGATTAAGATCCAGCAAAATGTAACCGTAGGGCTTGCTAGTCGCCTGAGTGTACGCCGACAACAGAAATTTTGGAGCGCCGGGGTATATCTGTTTATTGAGAGTTATTAGCGAGCTAGAATCACGAACAACTCGATAGATAATATAGATAGTGCAATTCAAAGCAAGGGTTCGCATACATTTGCTCTGATGAAACAGATTGTGTAGAACCAGGGTTATGGAAATGTGTTCATGATGAGATCTGACAGTGAACAGTTGTAACATTTCCTGTGAGAACTGTTCAATGGATTCAGCCAAATCATCAATAATCAGCCACGAGTTCGGTTCAATAATACTAAAAACATCAAGTCTTTTTATGGATTGTTTTGATATGATTGTGGCAATAGCATTTATTTCATCATAGGACCCCTGAAAAATACTCTAGCAAAATTAGTTTTCTTTCGCGTTTTCCGAAAACATTTTTATCTTAATTTTTAATTATTCTAGCTAAAAATTTTGTATTCTCCGACATTGAGAGCCAACACAAAAACGATCTGAAGGGTTTTTTAAATTGATTCATGTTGTTGACAACATTCGGACTATGACTAACTGTAAATCATACGTGTCCAATGAATAAGTAGCAGTTTTCCCATAGATTAATCTATTCAAGAACAAAAAACAATATTTCATTGCAACATTTATTACAGCAATATGATCACTTGTTCAACATGAACACTATGTCAACATGAAAACTCTATTTGTTCAACATGAAGAATGATGAGACTTTTTTGTACAACACCTTAGTCCATCTACACTTTTCTGTACAAAAAAAACACTTTTTGTCTTTAAACACTTTTGTCCATCTACAACACTTTTGTACATCAACACTTTTCTGTACTAAAAAACACTTTTTGTACAACACTTTTCTATACAACAACAAAATAAACTTGGAACTAGCACAGTTGAACATTACAGTGAATTTAAAGGTAGGGCCCCCCCCGGGAGCCGGTTGTGGGACGGGTCCCCCACCCCCCCGGGAGCCACGCTGGCAAACCACAAGGTGTCGTTACTGCTACAGGGTAGTGGATGGGTTAGTGGTGGTGGTTTGTGCTTGGGTTAGATTAGTTGGTTAGGTTAATTTATGAAAGGTTGAGTGGTGGTGGTTAGTGCTAGGGTTAAATTAGTTGGTTAGGTTAGTTTATCCAGACCAAGTTGATTACGATAGTTTATGCATTCAAATTCATCTGAAATACGATATTGGCCATGAGACAGGGCATTCACATCATTCTCGAGCACATGGAACTGGTCGGATATAAATGACATTGCATTTTTTTCTACTCTCAAAGCATACTTTCTATAATGTAGAAAATGTCTTGTAAGCACTTGTTCGATTGGCACTAGGCTACTTTCTACACAGTCTCTGTACACGCTAATGTTAAAATTGCTCTTTACAAAGTGTGTAGGCACCCCTTTACATGTCTTCTTTTCATCCCCAATATGTGTTTCCACGCAATAAACTTTCGGACCCGGGAACACCCCCTGGATATCAAATCACTCCCCGTCTCTGATTTTAATTTTAATAGTTGGTTGGGGGCTTGACGTTTCACCAGCTCGGGGTAGAGGGATGGATTCCAGTTGGTGAAATCCATCTGCGAGCTGATGTGCACCCCTTTTTCCAAATCACCCAATAAATCTTCACTCCCATTTACCTTTAACAGCAAAGAGTCTGTGTCACCATATTAAACTTTAACCTCCCCCTCCCTTGGCCATTGCACCTTGCACACATTGTAAAAGAAGAACAACATGAGCTGTTTTTAAATATCTTGTACTGAACTACCACCTGCGATATTCTTGTTCAGTACTACATTTCGCTTTTACCTGTGTAGAAGAACCATGCCGGTCTCTATGCTCGTGAATGATGTAAAATTGGGGTCGGCAATAATTCGTGCACACTCTAGAGGGTCAGTCACGACGTCACAGCGAGATCTGTTGCGTACGCTTTCACACATTTTGCCAAACGCTGAATTTGGAATAAGATTGTACAATTCTTTCTCTACCTTGGAGTGTTCCCTTGACCTTTTATCGACAAAAGTATCGATAAAAGTCTTCAAATAAAGATTCCGATTAAACTGCAGGACCCGAGGTATCTTGGTGACCTTAAAACCGTTGTTTACCATCCAGTGCAAAAGCACATGGCGAGCAATGATATTCTCTTTAGGGTCCAAATCAGCAATCAGTTTTTGTTTAGAGGGGTCCAATGCATCCCCATATGCTCAACCAATGATCGATTGTAGGGGCTCAGTGAGTCCCTGGTCACTGGTCGATTCATACAGGGAAAAACAAAATCTTTGACTGAGTCGTGAAGGGCCAGCGGAATGTGACCGTCAATTTCAAAGAACCATCCTTGTGACCCGTTGTCCTCGACGTTGTTAATGTCGGGCAACTCACAAGGATTCTCAAGCCATTGATAGT
Source organism: Artemia sp. Qi Xiang Cuo (assembly GCF_049724085.1). Classification (NCBI taxonomy): domain Eukaryota; kingdom Metazoa; phylum Arthropoda; class Branchiopoda; order Anostraca; family Artemiidae; genus Artemia; species Artemia sp. Qi Xiang Cuo. The sequence continues at coordinate 74,092,073 of NC_142803.1, forward strand.
TCCCACACGGCAAAGAGTAGTGAGACATTGCCGAGGGGTATAACGAGTTCATGTCCAAGAACACTGCATTTGACTTTACACCAGTGCTTTGTCCGCTCGGATCGGTTGATAAGACGCGGTCCCCGTTAAAAACATACCCTCCCCTAATTGAACGGTCTAAAAAAAGGTGCTTATCTACATCGGTGATTAGGCCTATTTCCTCCCTACTAATTTTTAAAATTAAATCCATTACTAAATGTGGTGTAGGAAAATAATATCCTATATATATCCCGAACTCTGAATAAATCTGGTCTGTATTCTTACAGACTATATCCAACAGAGTTAGAACGTGACTGGCCAAGTACAGTCTACAATAATCCCACCCATTTTTACAATCCCCCTTAGCCCACACCTTCTTGGCAAACTAATAATCCTCGACTGTGCATTCACTGTTGGTCAGTGAATTGTGAAAAGCTTCGATTGGAGGTAGTTTCTCCTCGCTTAAGCGAGCGCCAGAGCAGTAATAATCATATGCATATACACATTTGCTGGTTAATAGGTCATACATTTCACTGTCTGGAAAGTGCTGTTTAAGCAAGGGAAATCTATCAAAATTGTCGCTTTTCTGCACTTGAATTAGTTGACTTAAGGATTTGGGGAAAAATTTAAAAGAATCTAAAAACCTAATTTTATTCCAGCACGTACGCTCATTATCCACTGCCTGCCATTTCAGTTCGAGAAGCAACAACTTCTCGGCTAATTTGGGGATAATGTTATAGATAAATGAAGTATTCACTCAAGGGCTATGTACTCCCCCACCCTCTCTGTGCATTCGTGTCAGTACTAGTAAAATAAATTTCAGGTCATTGTTAGAATTGTGGATAAAAACAGGGATAAAAAACTGTTGGCTAACATTTAAATTACATGATTGATGTGCTACCCCTCTAAAATTACTACCCCCAGATGATATTTCCTGCCACAAGTGATCATGGTCTCTGACTTCCCCCTCTCCCCTCTTTTCTCTTTAGTCCCCTTATCCTCCTCTACAAACTCCCCCTTACAAACCCAACATATTTTTTGATTTTTAATCGCGAGACGATCCTCTGCAGACAGCACCATTGGATAATGCGTATTTCTCAAACTAGAAATAGCACCATTAGCCGTGCCAATCAGTTTAGTCAATGCCTTGACCATGCACTCATTCTCATCCAATGTCTCAACTATTTCTAACAACCACATGGTATTAGAACCGTCTCTTTGCGCTGGTGCGTAAGAAACTGCAATAACTATTTGTTATTTGACATGGTTTGGGAATTGAGGGTTGGTCACCCCTAAGAAAGGCTCCTAGCTATCCCAAAAGATTTTGGTTTACTCAAAGAGAGTGTTCTGATATTTTTTGGTAATAAGAATAGTCTTCTCACCTGATAATATCTGCGCTGTCTGATAATCGTGCTGTTTGCAATGTTTCATGTGATTTCGCAACTTTAATTCAGTCCGAAATCTAGACAGACATGTTGGGCAGTAGAAACGGGCCTCTGTCTTACCACCCCAGAACTCTACTAATGTCAGTGATAGGGTTAAAATGCCCGATTGCATTCGGTTGACTAGGTGGCGTGTAAAGCAAACAAACCCAGTTTTTAACCAAATCAACTGACGGGGCCCGTACTGGGAATACCACCCCCTTCTTTTTAGAGCGAGCCCCATATTCAAGTTCTGTTTCGTATTGTGCCACAGTAACACCAATATTTAAGTGAGCATTGTCCTTTTCAAAAATATAAATAAATCGTAGCGTTACTGGATATTTTCCTTCTAAGCAAGAGGAATCTTCAATTGGGAAATCGAACCCCTTCTTCCCGTGTAAAGCCCAGTGAGCTAAATTCGTCTTGGTATCGTCACGTGCTAGAGGCTTGTTTGCTGATATGAGGAAAGCATACTTGAAACACTTCTGATCTGTTTCAAAAGGGATCTTCTGGACACATTTACAACCCTCTAGATCTGGATTATATTTTAAAACTGTATCCCTTTCATGCCCACCTGCCCCCCCTCTTAAAATAAAATCTTTCTTAAATTTACAAATATTTACGCTTAAATTTTCAATGAATAAAACTACAGACCCACTTCCATTTTCATTATAGTTCTCGAGATGCGCTATAATTTGCCCTACACACTAACTAAAAACACCCTCAAAATTCTTTAAATTTTGATAAATTACGCGCATCTCGGAATGTATAAAATGATAGTAAACCTCACTTTTCCCCTCATTCAAATAAAAAACCTTTAAAACAATTTACACCTTAATTTAATCCCGACCCCCCCCCCACAATTAAATTTGGGTCTACCGTAGGGCCCGAATGTTATATAAATAGGCAGGCCCAATCTCTACAGGATCAAAAACAAAATTTCCCCCCATAAGTGTATTAAAGGGATCCCCAAACGTTGCAGTGAAAACAACTATATTATTTAAAATTGTGTTGGATAATTGAAAATCGGGGAAAGATGTACCCCCTCCCCCAATTTGTTCAACAATATTTGGACTCTGCTCCACTTCAGTTGTTTGAAGTGGACTCGTTAGGTATCGAGGTGGGAGGAGGGTTCCCTGTGAAATCCTCTAAAATTTGTAAAGTGTTCGGGCTCAAGTCCCCCAGCTCAACTGTGCTAGGTTCTACATTAAAACAATTATTTAAAAACTCATCAATATTAGCTGGTACTTCAATAGAGTTGTCCCATGTTTCGTTGTCTTGAAACTCCATTGCCCCTTCTTCCCCTTCTTCACTGGATGGCGAATATGGGACCAATGCACCAACCTATAAATGAAAAATAGCTTATTTTCAATGTGCCATCCCTGCTGTTAAAATTTGGATTATTATTGCTTAAAAGCATTTGGTTAATTCAACTTAACGACAATCTAAAACATCGCTTTACATAGAAGTTTTTTGTTTTTTCGCGGCGCATCCCGCGGCGCTTCCTGCGGCACTTTCCTGGCCCGCGGCGCATCCCTGTGGCGCTTCTCGGGCCCGCGGCGCTTCATGCAGCGCCTCCCACACCTCTTCCCAGTCCCCATTACATAATGTCTCTTCAAAAGTTGAAATATTTCTAATTCTCGCGCGAGTGTTCCAGGATTTAACCGTTAACTCGCTTTCCCCCTCACTAAAATCTTGGCACGATAGAAATATTCAGTGTAAATTAGAACGCCAATATGTGACAGATGGAATAATCTCTCTTAAAACTATGTGAAGGGAATATAATTTCAAAGACGGTGAGCATTAGCAGTAATTGACTGCGCTTTTTAAGTGACCAAAAAGATTCGAGGGCAACTATGCCCCCCCCCCTTTTCAGCGATGTCATAAATAGCAATCATTATTTTTGGGGGTATAACTTATTTCAATCTTACCTGGAATTCCAACTTTCTAATTTTGCAAACAATTCACAGCTAATTTTCTTGACCAAACAATAGAGTTATGTTAAAAACATTGAAATCCTAGACTTGGTGCTCTAACCGTCGCTGATGATAAAACAAAACCGGAAAAGGGGATGAAACAGATCTATTTATATGTTTGTACGGAGACCTAATGTACAAACATAGTGGTTTAATGTCTAAGAATTGACAGAAGTCGGCAGACACTTTAGCTGGAAATATAGAAGGAATTTAACGAAAAATTATTTCTTTTGCGAGAATTTGGGTTTTTAAGACAATGGGAGGGGGGTTGAGGGTAAAAAGAATATATTTACGTTTTCCATTGAGTAAAAGATTGTATAGTGGTTGGGGTTGTGGGGGGGGGGGGTTAATATATCGCAGAGATTAGTTTATATGGGGATTGAAAAAGACTAAAAACATTGGAGGAAATAGATAGTTAGGAAAAAAATGCTTTCATTTGCACAATCTATCTGGGCTTGGGTGCCAGAAGAGCCAGGTAACGTGTGCTGGAGGGTAACCTCCTGACCTAGCGTCGATGGGGCAGCTATTAGAGGTCCAAGCAGAGCGGATGTGCAAGCGATGTCATTAATTTCTTGTAGACGAGCTGTGACTTGTGCAGTCGAGTCAAAGGCTGGTACAGATGGCTGCACTTGGGCAGGCAGTGTGGAGCTGGGGGGTTTCGGCCGACGAGCATATTGTATAATTGAGGCTCGATTAAGAGTGGCTTGCATAGATGGCTGCACTTGGGGCGGCAGTTAGGAGCTAGAGGGTTTTGGCCAGCGACCATATTGTATGACAGTAGCCTTCGCAGGGGGCGCATTATTAGCCCTTGCTTTCTTAGTGGGTGGCGGTGACGAGCATTCTTCGCTATTCGCGGTACCCATAGCTCTCTTTGATGTAGGGGCAGCAAATTCTTCATGATTTGCCTTAAAAAAGAGAAAAAAATTAGTTTCAAAATAATTTCCCCCTTTATTTTAAAGAAAGAAAGTTATTAACTACAATTATGTTTAGAAAAGCATTTATCGCAAAGACGTAAAACAAAAAACCCATATTCTATCCCCCCTAAATTTAGAAAAATTAACCCACTCTAATTCTACACTCTCATTGAGTTAATCGTGCGTTTTTTCAAGCGTAATGTAGATCAACAAAGAATGTATCTTACTACCTTTTATTCAAATGTTATAGCTAAAATCACTAAATGACGAAGAAGCAATTAAGGTAAGAAGCAATTATCTTTTCTATTTTGTAACTATTAAAAGTGCTAACCCCCTCCCCCAACAAAATCCTGGATTCACTCCCAGGAATATAAAATAAACTATAATTAAATCTTTAAAAAAATTAAAAACATGCCTAGAGACGCAATGCATATATTGACACATTAGTTTTCTTGTCAATGGGTGTACATGTCTACACACCGAATCCCCCTTTACTTTTAATGCGAAGAAACAGTTTGTTTTCAGTTTACACTGATGTCGGTAGAATTGAAGGCATCGCCCTCCCCCGGTTACATAATTTACTTACAACGAAGCTGTTAGAAGCGATGTATTGTCCCCTCCCGCTTTTACATAATGTCCCAAATATATTGTTAGACTTAATTTGAAAATAATCCATTTCACTTCTCCAAAATAGTGCATCACATATTATTGCTTAAAACTGTTTTAATTTGACATGAAGAACAAACCCTTTGGGCTAGACCGATACCGTGAACACACCGGAAGAGGGGTGACAAAGTAATTATATGCTTGTGCGGAGAGCTTATGTCAAGTTAGCGGGTTAATAGCTAAGAGATAGACAGAAGTTTATGGGCTTACAGAAAGAATAAATTTAACAAAAAGGTATTTCTATTTGCGGTGGTTAGGTTTTGAGGGTCAAATAATATATTTTCATTTTGAATTGAGTATAAAGATTTTATGGTTTGTGGGGGGGGGATTTAGGTGGAAATATAGATGGAAGGAATTTATCGAAAAGTTATTTCTTTTTGCGAGAATTTGGGAGTGTAATACCATGGGGTAGGGGGTTGAGGGTAAAAGAATATATTTACGTTTTGCATTGAGTATAAAGATTGTCTGGCTTGTGGGGGGGGATTTAGCTGGAAATATAGAAGGAAGGAATTTATCGAAATGGTATTTCTTTTTGCGAGAATTTGGGATTGTAAGACAATGGGGGAGGGGGGGATATTGTTAGACCCTAATTCGAAAATAACTTGTTTCTCTACTTCCATACAGGTTGTGTAAGCCTAGCTTAATTATTGTTATAATTTTGACGGAAGAATAGTTCCGATGACCGCGTTTGTTAACCATAAAGGGTGTCAGCTAATAATAGGCCACGTGATGGAGAGTGTGTCAAAACAGAACGGGATTTTCATTAAAAATTTACAGAAGTCAGTAGACACTTTAGCTGAATATACTGAAGGGTGACCAAGGAAAATAAAAAGTGGAATTTAACGAAAAGATATTTCTATTGGCAAGAATTTGGGATTGTCATGGATTATGACCCTTAAACAAATACAAAGGAGTTTAGAAAAAAATGACATTGCTATGATTATACAAGCTTTTTACTGCACACGGGAAGAGATTCACAGATTTTCAACAAGTTTAAACATTTCTAAAATCAAATTTAGATCATCTAGAAAGTCTTTTAAAAGAAGCCTTTTTACATGAAAAATCAGCTGTGCAAAAACTACCAGAACTCTTATTCGAGAAACAAAGGCCATCTGATTTGGTACACCAATTTTACTCCCGAATTAGTAGAAAGGCACTGGAGTTTGCAAAAATTCTCCTGGTATAAGGGCAGATTATATAACTATTAGTATTTTTAAAAGTCGTATGCTCACTTCAATTGGAGGGAAAGTTCATCAACAAATTAAAGCAACAGACGACAAAGATGAATTATTAGCGCTGGCAAAGAGATTTGAATCGATTGATTTAATGTATAGGGACTTCTCAAACACGTTTTTAATAGCAGCGGTGACTGATTCAAAAGACAAGACTTCTCATGGAGAACCAAGAAATAACTCTAGAGTAGAATTTCAAGACATAAGAAATTATAATCATAACCCTTAGAAATGTTTGAACTGTGGAAAGTCCAACTATTTTAGAATAGATATGTCAAGACCAACTAGGGGCAATTATAACAGTAATAAATTTAGTGAAAGAAACAACGCTCGCATAAATTGCTGGACTTGCGGGGGTCTACATAGACAATCAGAATATGAAGAACATCCAATGCGTGTCCGCTGTAGTGAAACAGGACACATATGCCCCCAGGGCATAACTTAAAACCCTTGCCCTGAAGCCTGTGGGGGGAGTGTCCTACTCAAAGATACAATTCGCTTAACTCTAAACTGCGTGTAACAAGACGACTATCTATAAATTGTGACTGGATATGTTTGTGGAAAGAGTGGGCGTTGAAGGGGTGTTAGTTTCTTTCCAATCACTTTCGACTATTAAAAAGGATACAAGCCCTTTCAATTTTTAATTGAATGAGTCCTTTTTGAAGTTTTCAGGACGGCAAGTACTATAAAAACCTTGTTTGCCCCCAGGGCATGACTTACAACCCTTGCCCTGAGGGCTGTGAAGGAGTGTTCTCCTCAAAAACATATTTTCCATTTAGAAATCCACAACACTGAACAAAATGGCTATCTAAAAATTTTGATCGGATGTGTTTGAGGAAAAGGTGGGCGAGAGAGGGGGGGGCTGGTTGCCCTCAAATCACTTTCGACTATTAAAAAGGGCACTAGGCCTTTGAATTTCCAATTGAATGAGTCCTTTTTCAAGTTTCTATGACAAAGAGTTCAATAAAAACTTATATGCCCCCAGGGCATAGCTTACAACCGGTGCCCTGAAGACTCTGGCGGAGTGTAGTGCTCAAAGGTATAATTTCCTGAACTTAAACTGCGTCGAATAAAATGGCTATCTCAAAATTTTGATTGGATGTGTTTTGGGAAAATGGTGGGCGTGGAAGGGGTGTTAGTTGCCTTCCAATTACTATCGACTATTAAAAAGGGCACTAGCCATTTCAATTTCTAACCGAATGAGCCTTCTTTGAAGTTTCTACGACAACGCGTTCTATAAAAACTTCATATGCCCCACGGCATAACTTACAAGCCTTATCCTGAGGGCTTTGACGGGGTTCTCATCCTCGAAGACCTAATTTGGAGAACTTAAAACTACGTTGAATAAAATGGATATCCAAAAATTTTTATTGAATATGTATGGGGGAAAAGGGGGCGGGAGAGGGGGGTTAATTGCAATTCAATCACTTTCGACTATCAAAAAGGGCAGTAGCACTTTGAGTTTCCACTCGAATGAGCCTTTTTTCAAGTTTCTACGACAACGACTTCTATAAAAACCTTATATGCCCCCAGGGCATAACTTACAACTCTTGCCCCGAGGGTTGTGGGGGAGTGTCCTCCTGAAAATATATTTTCTATCTGGAAATCCACTACGCTGAACAAAATTGCTATCCCAGAATTTTTATTGGATGTATTTGGGGGAAGGATGGGAGTGGGGGGGGGGCTAGTTGCTCCCAATCACTTTCGACTGTTAAAAAGGGCACTATCCCTTTGAATTTCCAATCGAATGGGCCTTTTTTTTAAGTTTCTACGACAACGCCTTCTATAAAAACCTTATTTAGCCCCAGGGCATAACTTAAAGCCCTTGCCCAGAGGGTTGTCAGGGAGTGTCCTCCTTGAGAATATAGTTTCTATCTGACAATCAACTACGCAGAACTGAAAGGCTATCTCAATATTTTGATTGGATATGTTTCGAAGAATGATTGGCGTGAGGGGGGATAGTTGCTCCCAATCAATTTTGACTATTAAAAAGGGCAATAGCCCTTTGAATTTCAATCAAATGATCCTTTTTTGAAGTTTCTACGACCACGCCTTCTATAAAAGCCTTATATGCCCCCAGGTGATAACTTAAAACCCTTGCCCCGAGGGTTGTGGGGGAGTGTCCTCCTCAAAAAGATATTTTCTATCTGGGAATCAACTGCGTGGAACAAAACGGCTATCTCAAAATTTTGATTGGATGTGTTGTGGGGAATGATGGGCGTGGGGGGGCTAGTTGTCCTCCAATCACATCAAGAGAATGTAACAGTGACAAGGTAAACCACGAGAAAACACTACTGAAATATTCCAACTCTTGCATTTCAACGAGAAAGATCCAAAATGAACTTTGAAACATCAAGAGAATGTAACAAGGACAAGGTAAACCACGACAAAGCACCATTGAAATATTCCAACTCTTACATTTCAACAAAAAAAAGATCTAAAATGAACTTTGAAGAATCAAGAGAATGTAACAGAGACAAGGTAAACCACAAGAAAACAGTACTGAAATATTCCAACTCATACATATCAACGAAAAAAAATCCAAAATGAACTTTGAAACATCTTCAGAATTTAAGAGTGGAAAGGTAAACTACGACAAAACACTAATTAAACAGTAAAACACATAAATTTAAGCGAAAAAAAAACCAAAATGAACATCCAAAAGCGAAGAGAATGTAACAATTACAAAGTAAACCACGAAAAAACACTATTGAAATCATCCAACTCTTACATTTCGACGAAAGAAATCCAAAATGAACTTTGAAACATCTTCAGAATGTAACAGTGACGAGGTAATCCACGACAAAACACTACTGAAACTTTCCAACTCTTGCATTTCAACAAAAAAAATCCAAAATGAACTTTGAAACATCAAGAGAATATAACAGTGACAAGGCAAACCACGACAAAACACTACTGAAATATTCCAACTCTCACATTTCAAAAAAAAATCTAAAATTAACTTTGAAACAACAAGAGAATGTAACAGTGACAAGGTAAACCACGACAAAACACTACTGAAATATTCCAACTCCTACGTTTTAACGAAAGAAATCCAAAATAAACTTTGAAAAATCAAGAGAATGTAACAGTGACAAAGTAAACCACGACAAAAACTACTGAAAAAATACAACTAATAAATTGAAACGAAAAAAAAAAATCCAAAATGAACGTTGGAGAATCACCAAAATGGAGTAGTCAGGAATTAAATAATTACGAAACATTAATTAAAAAATTTAACGCTTACCTTTAAAAAAAAAAATCCAGAATGAAATTTTAAACATCAACAGAATGTAACAGTGACAAGGTAAACCACGACAAAACTACTGAAATATTCCAATTCCTACATTTCAACGAAAGAAATTCAAAATGAACTTTGAAAAATCAAGAGAATGTAACTATGACAGGGTAAACCACGACACAACACTACTGAAATATTCCAACTCTTGCATTTCAAGGAAAGAAATTCACAATGAAATCTGAAAATCAAGAGAATGTAACTTTGACAAGGTAAGCCACAACAAAACGCTACTGAAATAATCCAACTCTTTCATTTCTACGAAAAAAAATCCAAAATGAACTTTGAAACGTCAAGAGAATGTAACAGTGACAAGGTAGACCACGACAAAACACTACTGAAATATTCCAACTCCTACGTTTCAATGAAAGAAATCCAAAATGAACTTTGAAAAATCAAGAGGATGTCACAGTGACAAGGTAAACCACGACAAAACACTACTGAAATATTCAAACTCTTACATTTCAACGAAATAAATCCAAAATGAACTGAAACATCAAGAGAATGTAACAGTGACAAGGTTAACCACGACAAAACACTACTGAAATATTCCAACTCTTGCATTTCAACGAAAAATATCAAAGATGAACTTTGAAACATCAAGAGAATGTAACAGTGACAAGGTAAACCATTACAAAACACTACTGAAATATTACAACTCTTACATTTCAACAAAAAAAAAATCTAAAATGAACTTTGAAACATCAAGAGAATGTAACAGTGACATTGTAAACCACGACAAAACACTACTGAAATATTCCAACTCTTACGTTTCAACGAAAGAAATCCAAAATGAACTTTGAAAAATCAAGAGGATGTAACAGTGACAAGGTAAACCACGACAAAACACTACTGAAATATTCCAACTCCTACATTTCAACGAAAGAAATCCAAAATGAACTTTGAAAATTCAAGTGAATGTAACAGTGGAAAGGTAAACCAAGACAAAACACTACTGAAATAATCCAACTCTTACATTTCAACAGAAAAAAAAATCAAAAATGAACTTTGAAACATCAAGAGAATGTAACAGTGACATGGTAAACCACGAGAAAACACTACTGAAATATTCCAACTGTTGTATTTCAACGAAAAAAATCCAAACTTTGAAACATCTTCAGAATGTAACAGTGACATGATAAACCACGACAAAACACTACTGAAATATTCCAACTCTTACATTTCAAAAAAAAAATCTAAAATGAACTTTGAAACATCAAGAGAATGTAACAGTGACAAGGTAAACCACGACAAAACACTACTGAAATATTCCAATTCTTACATTTCAACGAAAGAAATCAAAAATAAACTTTGAAAAATCAAGAGAATGTAACAGTGACAAGGTAAACCAAGACAAAACACTACTGAAATAATCCAACTCTTGCATTTCAACGAAAAAAAATCCAAAATGAACTTTGAAACATCAAGAGAATGTAACAGTGGAAAGATAAACCACGACAAAACACTACTGAAATTATCCAACTCTTGCATTTCAACGAAATAAAATCCAAAATGAACTTTCAAACATCAAGAGAATGTAACAGTAACAAGGTAAACCACGAGAAAAAAGTACTGAAATATTCCAACTCTTACATTTCAACGAAAAAAAATCCAAAATGAACTTTGAAAAATCTTCAGAATATAACAGTGACAAGGTAAACTCCGCCAAATACTACTGAAATATTCCAAATCTTACATTTCAAGGAAAAAAAAATCCAAATTGAAGTTTGAAACATCAAGAGAATCTAACAGTGACAAGGTAAACCACGACAAAACACTACTGAAATATTCCAACTCTTGCATTTCAACGAAAAAGATCAAAGATGAACTTTGAAACATCAAGAGAATGTAACAGTAACAAGGTAAACCTCTACAAAACACAACTGAAATAATTCATCTAATGAATTTCAACAAAAAAAAGTCCAAAATGAAATTTGGAAAAGCAAGAGAATGTAACAGTCACTAGGTAAACCATGACAAAACATTTCCGAAAAATTCTAACTATTGAGGCTCGACAAAAGAAGTCCAAAATGAATTTTTAAACATCAAGAGAATATAACAGTGACAAGGTAAACCACGACAAAACACTACTGAAATATTCCAACTCTTACATTTCAACGAAAGAAATCCAAAATGAACTTTGAAAAATCAAGTGAATGTAACAGTGTAAAGGTAAACCACGACAAAACACTACTGAAATAATCCAACTCTTACATTTCAACAGAAAAAAAAAATCAAAAATGAACTTTGAAACATCAAGAGAATGTAACAGTGACATGGTAAACCACGAGAAAACACTACTGAAATATTCCAACTGTTGTATTTCAACGAAAAAAATCCAAACTTTGAAACATCTTCAGAATGTAACAGTGACATGATAAACCACGACAAAATACCACTGAAATAATCCAACTCTTACATTTGAATAAAAAAATCAAAAATCAACTTTGAAACATCAAGAGAATGTAACAGTGACAAGGTAAACCACGAGAAAACACTACTGAAATATTCCAACTCTTGCATTTCAACGAGAAAGATCCAAAATGAACTTTGAAACATCAAGAGAATGTAACAAGGACAAGGTAAACCACGACAAAGCACCATTGAAATATTCCAACTCTTACATTTCAACAAAAAAAAGATCTAAAATGAACTTTGAAGAATCAAGAGAATGTAACAGAGACAAGGTAAACCACAAGAAAACAGTACTGAAATATTCCAAATCATACATATCAACGAAAAAAAATCCAAAATGAACTTTGAAACATATTCAGAATGTAACAGTGGAAAGGTAAACCACGACAAACACTACTGAAATATTCCAACTCTTACATTTCAACGAAAAAAAAAATGAACTTTGAAAAATCAATAGAATGTAAGAGTGACAAGGTAAAACACGACTAAACACTACTGAAATATTCCAACTCTTACATTTCAAGGGAAAAAAAATCTAAAATTAACTTTGAAAAATCTTCAGAATGTAACAGTGACGAGGTAATCCACGACAAAACACTACTGAAACTTTCCAACTCTTGCATTTCAACAAAAAAAATCCAAAATGAACTTTGAAAAATCAAGAGAATGTAACAGTGACAAGGTAAACCACGACAAAAACTACTGAAATATTCCAACTCTTACATTTCAACGAAAAAAAAATCCAAAATGAACTTTGGAACATTAAGATAATGTAGCACTCACAAGGTAGACCTTGAAGAAACCAAGCTGATATGTTCAAACTATCACATTTCAAAAAAAAAAAATCTAAAATGACCTTTTGAAAATCAAGAGAATGTAACAATGATCTAGTAAACCGTTACAGAATATTACTGAAATATTCCTAATCTTACATTTAAATAAAAAAAAAATCCAAAATGAACTTTGAAACATCAAAAGAGTGTAACAGTGACAAGGTAAACCCCGACAAAACACTACTGAAATATTCCAACTCATACGTTTCAACGAAAGAAATCCAAAATGAACTTTGAAAAATCAAGAGGATGTAACAGTGACAAGGTAAACCACGACAAAACACTACTGAAATATTCCAACTCCTACATTTCAACGAAAGAAATCCAAAATGAACTTTGAAAAATCAAGTGAATGTAACAGTGGAAAGGTAAACCAAGACAAAACACTACTGAAATAATCCAACTCTTGCATTTCAACGAAGTAAAATCCAAAATGAACTTTCAAACATCAAGAGAATGTAACAGTAAGAAGGTAAGCCACGAGAAAACAGTACTGAAATATTCCAACTCTTACATTTCAACGAAAAAAAATCCATAATGAACTTTGAAACATCTTCAGAATGTAACAGTGACAAGGTAAACCACGACAAATACTACTGAAATATTCCAACTCTTATATTTCAACGAAAAAAAATCCAAATTGAAGTTTGAAACGTCGAAAGAATGTAACAGTGACAAGGTTAACCACGACAAAACACTACTGAAATATTCCAACTCTTGCATTTCAACGAAAAAGATCAAAGATGAACTTTGAAACATCAAGAGAATGTAACAGTAACAAGGTAAACCTCGACAAAAAAATACTGAAATATTCCAGTTCTCACATTTAAATAAAAATAAAAACAAAATGAAATTCGAAACACCAAGAGAATGTAACCCTGATAAAGTAAAACATGACATAACACTACTGAAATACTCAAATTCTTGCATTTCGACAAAAGAAATCCAAAATGAACTTTGAAAAATCAAGTGAATGTAACAGTGGAAAGGTAAACCAAGACAAAACACTACTGAAATAATCCAACTCTTGCATTTCAACGAAATAAAATCCAAAATGAACTTTGAAACATCAAGAGAATGTAACAGTAACAAGGTAAGCCACGAGAAAACAGTACTGAAATATTCCAACTCTTACATTTCAACGAAAAAAAAAATCCAAATTGAACTTTGAAACGTCGAGAGAATGTAACAGTGACAAGGTTAACCGCGACAAAACACTACTGAAATATTCCAACTCTTGCATTTCAACGAAAAAGATCAAAGATGAACTTTGAAACATCAAGAGAATGTAACAGTAACAAGGTAAACCTCTACAAAATACTACTGAAATATTCCAACTCTTACATTTCAAAAAAAAAAAAATCTAAAATGAACTTTTATACATCAAGAGAATGTAACACTAACATGGTAAAACTTGACAAAACACTACTGAAATATTCCAACTCTTGCATTTCAACGAAAAAGATCCAAAATGAACTTTGAAACATCAAGAGAATGTAACAGTAACAATGTAAACCACGACAAAACACTTCTGAAATATTCCAACTCTTACATTTCAACAAAAAAAAACTAAAATGAACTTTGAAACATCAAGAGAATATAACAGTGACAAGTTAAACCACGACTAAACACTACTGAAATAATCCAACTCTTGCATTTCAACGATAAAAAATCCAAAATGAACTTTGAAACATCAAGAGAATGTAACAATAACAAGGTAAATCACGAGAAAACAGTACTGAAATATGCCAACTCTTACATTTCAACGAATGAAGTCCAAAATGAACTGTGAAACATCAAGAGAATGTAACAGTGACAAGGTAAACCACGACCAACACTACTGAAACATTAAAACTCTTACATTTCAACGAATGAAATCCAAAATGAGCTTTACTGAAAGCTTTACTGAAAGCTTTACAAAATGAGCTTTACTGAAATGAGCTTTACTACACTACTGAAATATTCCAACTCTTACAGTTCAACTAAAAAAATCAAAAATGAACTTTGAAACATCTTCAGAATGTAACAGTGACAAGGTAAATCACGACAAACACTACTGAAATATTCCAATACTTACATTTCAACGAAAGAAATCCAAATTGAACTTTGAAATATCAAGAGAATGTAACAATGACAAGGTAAACCACGACGAAACACTACAAAAATATTCCAGCTTACATTTCAAGGGAAAAAAAATTCAAAATGAACATTGAAGACTAAAAATAATTCAGCAAAGGGACTTTTTAATCTGTCGAGATAAATTTTATATAATCTACTAATAAAATTTAAGTGAAATAAATCTAAAATTAACATCTAAATCTAGACAGATTTTGACAGGAATATTGCGTCCACCTAGGCCACAATACTAAAATATTTCGAATGTTACATTTCAACAAAAGAAAATCCATAATTAACTTTGAAGCATCAAGAGAATGTAACAGTGATAAGGTAAACCACGAGAAAACACTACTGAAATATTCCAACTCTTACATTTCAACGAAAGAAATCCAAAATGGACTTTGAAACATCTTCAGCATGTAACAGTGGCAAAAAAATAATAAAAAAGAAGTTAAAAGAAAACTTCAAAAAAAGTATAAAAAATGGGGGGGGGGGGGGCAAAAAGTTGGGGGAGGGGGCCAAACACGTTAGGGAGAAGGGCCCTGGTGGTTAGGGTCATTGGTGCTTATGATTTTTGACGGTTCATACTCATATACACCACACTACTTGATTTGCATGGATTTCTAAGGGTTGTTCTGAATTTCAATATTAAAATTGTTTTCTTGACATCTACATCTCTATTAAAATCCACTTTTTAGTTTACTATGACGTTAGACCATATTTTATATTGACAACACTGTTCATTAATTGTTCATTAAAATCATTAATTACTTCCATTAGCCAAGTATTACAAGACCTGTTTTTCCTAAAACGTTGTTGTGCTATATGCCCCAGGTTATAGGACTGAAGAACTTGAGGTCCAGTTTCTGAAGAAAACCTTTACCTTTTTTGTTACTATATGGCTCTTTTTTCAGTTTTCACTGTCATTTTCATTTGTTTTGGGAAAATTGGCACCAACGTCCCCCCCCCCCCCCTTGATTTTGACAAAGTTACACCATTGCTGTTAGCTTAAAGTCTCTTGTGCTAGTTTTCTTCAGAAACTGGACCTCAAGTTCTTCAGTCCTATAACCTGTGGCATATAGCACAACAACGTTTTAGGAATAACAGGTCTTGTAATACTTGGCTATTGGAAGTAATTAATGATTTTCAAATGATGGCTGACTTAGGTCAAAAGTTTGATTGTGTTTATGTTGATTTTTGTAAGGCATTTGACAAGGTATCAATACATCTACTGTTGAAAAAATGCCAAAAGTATTGGATTGGATTGAGAACACTGGTTTGGATTACAGATTATCTAACACACAGGTCATAGAATATTAGGGTTAGCTAAGCCTCATCTAACTAGTGCAGTGCTTTTAGTTGAGTCCCTCAGAGTAATTGCTTAGGACCAGTTCTGTTTTGTATATTTGTAAATGATTTGCCACAGGTAATTCAATATAGTAAAATCAACATGTTTGCTGATGATGTAAAGCTTCACAGGGGCATATCTTCCCCAGATGATGTGGCTCTTCTACAGGATGATTTAAATGCATTTGTTAACCTGAATAATTTAAATTCAATGACTGTTACTCAAGGAAAATGCCATGTAGTGAATTATCTAGTGAATGCAGTAGCACACCAATATTCTATTGGTGAAGTTGTAAAATGGTCTGTTGATTCCATTAGGGACATTGGTATTGTTTTGATAATAAATTGAGGTTTTGTAAACAAGTTATAAAGTATGACAAGCTGTATAATTTAAAGCCAATCATAATTTGCTTTTTATCAAAAGAAGGTTTAATGTGCAAAGCTACTATACTTTATAAGACAATGATGCAACCAATGGTTGAACACTGCACATCTGAGTGGAACAAGAAAATCTTTTTAATAGCCTATTGAAAAAGTACAAAAACAGGCATCAAAATTGTTCCTTATTTTAAGTGCTTGCCTTGTAAGTATAGACGAGATGTTTGAGCCTACTATCTTTGCAATTTAGGAGGATTAGATTGGACTTAGTTAATGCATTTTGAAATATTAAAGGTGTTGATAATTTGTCTTTTAGTGATTTCTATCAGTTTACACATTATATACCCACATGACAGAATTCATTAAAATTGTATCAGAAAAAGGTTTTAAGAAACATAATGTTTATGGTATTTGTATTATTTGTTTTACTCAGTGCCCCTAAAAATAGTTTAATGAATTTGTCTCTTTGTGCATTCTGTTGTATTTGCTATAACCTGAATAGCCTATACATCTGATTTCATGTATGCATATAATGCCTGTATATTTACGTTTTTACACGTGACTAAAAAGAAAAAGCAGTCACGTTTGTTTAGTAAGTTTTAGTGTTAAATTTTTATATTTCGGTTTAATTTAAAATTTGTTTTAGAGTTTGAAGACAATTTACCATATGATCTCGAAAAGCCTTTTCATTTTCCAAACTTTCCTTCGTCACCAAAACTGGAAGATGTTTCCTTGCTGAATTTACCTAGCATTTCAGGACCGTGTAAATCTGAAGACGACACCCAGGAATTGCAACCTATATATTCTAACAATGAACGTATATCTGAAACATTTTATTTTTTTTTATTGAAATGTATTGGATATTATTTTATTCGAAAAAAAAGGACAAAGAGACTTAATCTTAAGATGGAACTTTTGTTTTATCTTTTTCCAATGTGAAGGTGTTGGCCAAACCGCTTTTGCAGTCTTAAATGAACATTTTTAAATTTTCACAAAGTAGTTTTGCAGGTTTTATTATTTTCAAGTGGCTTGGTAATAATCCTTAAAACTACAATTCTATATAAATTTTATAACCTATATATATAGTGGATATTTCTCTTCAAATTAAGTGATAAAAAAATGAATCTGTCTTATTATTTTGATTTTAGGGTGAATTTGAAAGAAGCAGAAATTTGGCTGTTATTATCTGAACTGCCTACCAGAAATTTTTAGTGTAGAATAATAATTTTCTGAAAACACTAGATTCAAACAAAAGTACTGAATTCATTTTGTGCAGATGAAGTCAAAAGTTTTTTGTCTGTTTAGGAACGAGTTGTTTTAAATAATTAGCTAGAAGAAGAAAGGGAGTCTCATTGGATTAAAAAAAAGATGAAAGTCACGTTTTCTTTAAAGGGATGAATCCTTTTAATACAAAGTGAAAACGATGAAAAAAAATCGAAACGAACAATCAGAGTTCGTTTTAATTTATACCAAACAAACGTGTTTTCTGCATGTAAATACACGATTATGAGCCCTGAAAAAATCCGTTTTCAATCACCAGTTATCAGTCACCTTTGACCAGTTATCAGTGATAGCCTAAATATTATTTTATTTAACAATTCGCTTATAGCCGATGAAATGTGAACTAGAACAACGTATTTATTGTTCACAGTTCAATTGAGATTTTGAACCTAAAATATGTGCATGGTCTCTATAAAAAAAGTAAAACACAGCAAATAAATATGCTCGCAATTTACTCCAGCCTTACTCATTGTTAAAAAGGAAATTTTTTTAAACGATTCAAAAGAACCCGAATGCTGATGGCGGTGCCACTATGTGCGACCAGATTATCCTGAATTTGTTCTTCTTGTTCTTTTTACATCTCTTCTTGTTACAATAATTCCTGATATTTGTTGTAATATTTCCTCTCGTTCAATTATGGCTTGACTTACCCCAAGGTATACTTCTTGATCTTTTAAGGTTTCATTTTCGCTCTTTTGTTGCATTAGAATAACTAATTTTAAAAGCTTAATATCTAATTATAACTAATTTTAATTGTAAAAGCCTAATATTACGATATCACGTGATCTCGAAATCACGTATAGCTAATATGACGATGAGGAAGATCGAAAATAAAGTTATTTGTTGTTACAATTACAATAAAATTATTTAGGATACAATTATTTGTAACCTATTGAAAGATTTACTGTTTTTTTCTGTTTTTAACTCTGTAGATTTTCAAAACATTTTGAAAGATATGTATTTGTTTTTTGTTTTTTCTTTTAAAGATATACTGTTTTTTTCTGTTTTTAACTCTGTAGACTCTCAAAACATTTTGAAAAATATGTATTGGTTTTGATTTTAAGAGTTTTGATTTTTTGTGTTATTTGGTTAACCCTGTAGACTTTTAAACTTTTAGGTCACTTTTCACCTCACGTGTCTGGACTTCACTTACAGGGAAATACGTCACTAGTTATTTCAAAGAATCCATCCACTAGCAGTTTTTTAATTTCTTGTGTATCAGAATCTGAAGGAAAAGGCATAGAATATCAGAAAACAGGTTTGAAAAGTCACCTTCAAAGTAAAAAGGAAGAAAGATTGAAAAGATATCAAAGAACTCGTATAAAGAAAAAGACATATAAATGTGAGATATGTGACAAGTCCTTTTCTCAAATGCGGAATTTGAACCTGCACATAGAGAGAGAGAGAGATTTATTCTAAACAAACAAACAATTTAACATAAGTTTAGTGGCCACCCCAAGAAGTAAAAACTTGTCCAAGGGGGTGGCAAAAATACACTAACATAACAAAACAATAAAAAAAAAATGAAAAAAAATAATAACCTATCTATATCACAGTCCCCAAACAGCACCACAAACCTTAAACCTTAACATTTTCATTAAATTTGCAATCATATTCATAAAAATCACCCCCAGGAGCAAAAAAAATTTAACAATATAATTATTAAAAAAAAAAAAAAAAAAAAAAACCTAAAATTCATACTTACTAAAAAGCATCCCTTTAATTACTATCTTAAACGAATAAATATCACCTATATTTTTTGTCTTTTGATAAAGATGGTTCCAACTTCTGATCCCCTTGTGAAGCAAAGTAAACATTGATCGGGCCGAAACTAGCAGTGGAATATAAATCTCTGTAGATGACCTAGTATCATAATCATGGACAGAAGATCTCAGGTTAGCCGAGCTATCAAAACACGGGAGGTTTATACCCTTCTGAATCCTAAAAACGAATAGAAGTGTATACAACACCCATAATCCTGAAGCTGGCAGTATCTTTACATGCTCATACATGTTTTTTACCAAATCCCAGGGTTGTAGGCAATCTAACAGCCAAACAGCATTGTTTTGTAGAATTTGTATTGGCCAAACAATATAAGGAAATGTTCCAAGCCAAACACTACTACAATACAATATATATGGATGGATAAGGGAATAATAAAGAAGGTGCATAACAAAAGGAGGAAAAAAATGCTTAAGTTTTCTCATTATACCCAGGTTATGAGACACGGTTTTCCAAACATAATGTACATGGCGCTTGAATGATAAAACATCATCAATATAAACCCCCAGGTACTTATAAGAACACACCCGCTTTAAAGCTCCATACTGTTTTGCAATATCCTGAAACCATGGATAAAAATCTGGTGAATGGGAAAAAATAACAAAATTAGTCTTACCCAGATTAATCTTTAATCTATTTACCCTCAACCAGGAATATAACCTATCAATAGCATCTTTCATCGATGTCTGAAGTAATTCTTCTGTCTTCGCGGTACTAACAGCAACTGTGTCATCAGCAAATAATGACACCGTCTCATTCCTGGGATTTTTGACCATATCACTAACATTAAAACAACAACTTGGGATACAATCAGGCATATAATTAATATACAATAAAAAAATAATCGGACCAAGAACTGACCCCTGCGGGACACCACTAGTCACTGGGCGGGCGCCTGATTGTATACAAGTCATTTCTACAAACTGGTACCGGTTACTAAGGAAACTCCGTATAAAGTCAAGAGCTTTACCTCGGATCCCATAGACCTCACATTTTTCCAGGAGTAGGCCATGGTCAACTGTATCAAAAGCCTTCTGTAAGTCTAGAAACACTGCACCAACCTTAAATCCTTCATCTAAAGCTATGTTAATTATACTAGTCAAAAATATCAATGCATCCTCTGTCTTCCTATATTTTCTGAAACCAAACTGATTATTATTCAACAATTTAAACTTCTCTAAACAATAGGTCAACCGATTACTAAAACACTTTTCAATAAGACGAGAAATAACTGGCAAGACTGATATTGGGCGATAATTACCCAAATCATTGCTATCACCACCTTTATAAACCGGTGTCACTCTTGCATTTTTTAAACAATCTGGAAACCTTCCTTGACGGAAGCAATCATTAATCAGTGATGTCAGAACACCAGATATACAAGGGAAAATGTATTTTAGAATTTTTAGGCAAACTAGGTCACTACCGGACGAACTATTTTTCATACTATAGATAATATCCCTTAACTCATCTAATGTAATCATCTTTAAATTTAGCGATACATTTGCAGGAGATGGTAGAGTAGATCCAAAGGGTGGGTCATCTGGAGACGAGGAAATCATCTCGGCTATTTGTAGGCCTACTGAACAAAAATGATTTAAAAACTCATTACATATCCCAGTACCATCTGCAATTATAACCTCATTAACAGTCACTTCTGTTGGTAGAATATTAGACCGCTGACTAAAACATACACAAATTTAATAACTGAGAAGTCACAGAAGACTCCATATCCAGCATGTTAATATTAAAGTCACCTAGAACAAAACAAGGGTTATTACTAATTTATACTTTTGCCAGCTGTTCATGAAGATTCTCAAAAAATTCTTGAATAGAACCAGAAGGAGGCCTATATACAATTACTAAATATGTATCAACATTATTCAATTTAGCTTGTAATACTAGTGTTTCTCACACCATTTCCTTATATTCACTTAGATCATCTCGGACTCTAACACGGAGATCTTCACGAACATAAGCCGCAAGACCCCCGTGTTGACGTAACTCCCGGTTCCGATTAAACAAAGTATATCCAGGTATATCTAAAAGAGCAGAATTGTGGTCCTTCAACCAGGTCTCCGTCAAAGCAAACACATGGAAAAGATTAAGTTTACCTAGATTCGCTAAAAAATCAAATGTCGTATTTAGGCCCTGACAATTCAAAAGAAAAATCCCAAAATCTTCCGATCCACCATGCCGATACTCAACATCATGAAAATCATAACTAAAAACAAATTTAGAATCCTCAAGGGGGTTAAAAGCTGGAACCACAAAGTCCAAATTTCTATTAATACATTCATTAAAATAATTATAAAAATTAACCTTCTTATTTTCCAAATCAATTATACTACGAGCCCCCAGGGGTAGAACAAGATCTCTAACCACTATCTATTAAAGATCCAAATGGCCTGTGGTGACGAATAGGGCATGTACCAATTACAATTAAAGATACTCTCTCAATACTCACAACAAAAAATGAAACAAAAATAATCAAAAGAAAAAATGAAAAGATAGAACACCAAAAGAAATAAGGTATAAATTCTAAATAAAGGCAAGCGAAGAAAACAATCATTATTAATCACCAAAGAGCACAACATAATCACACAGAGGGTATCCAATCTAAACTCTAACAGCCAATTAAATTACTTAACCTTACATCACAAACTATAAAAACAAATATAATTTTCCTTGATTACCAACAAACAAGCAAAACATTCACTTCTGCTTTCCGAGTCGACCTTTTTGACTACGCCCTCCATACTCATGGCTAATAACCGGTCTAGCAAGTTCAGTAATTACATCATTCTGAAAATACTTAGCGATCGATCCATCAGGGCGTTTAAATTGAACACAAGGTGGGAAAGATTTAGAAACCCATGCATCAAAACCTGCATCTCGTAACTGGGCTCGCTTATTAAATAAAATTTTTCTAGCCCGACGTAACTCAGGGGTAGCATCATCACTAAGAAACAATTCCTTGAATGGGCCAATATTCTTATTCTTTAGTTTTTTTGCACTGCGTAATAGACCAATTTTTGTTTCCTTGTCACTTAGTTCAACTTTGAAAAATTTGGCATCCTTCTTACACTGAATAACTTTGAATGGTGGTACTATAGACTGTTCTAAACCCACTTTAACAATATCCTGGAACAAAGCAACAGCAACATTTTCACTTTCGCAACCTGCATTCCAAACAATTATGTTTTTACCCCTCTGTTCAAATTCCAGTTTAATAAGCCTATCCGATATTTCCAAAACTGCATTTCCCTGGGCCTTAGCCTCATCAACAAGAACTGATAATTGTGATTTCAAGGATGAGTTCTCATTTGTTAGAACTTCAATTCTACTATCATGAATAGCAACTTGAGAACACTGGTCAGACTGGGTCACCTCTATTTTGGAAACACGATCGTCTAGTTTTTTTAACTTATCGTTCACCATGTCTAGTTTTCTACCATTTTCTTGGACAGCTTCAAGTACTTTATTAAAATTCTGTGATAAAGTTTCCACGGTAATTTGGGTGATAGAACTTCCGGTACTAGTAGATGTAGAATTCAACGGGTTTTCTGAGTCCTCAGCAGGACGATTACGTTTGCGATTACGTCCCATACCAATTAAAGTAAAGAGACTTCGCCCACTTCAAATAGATCAATTATTTGTTTACTCACTCTAATTTTAACGTACTGTTGGCTTTGGCCGTTAATTACTAGCACGGCTAAAAATATAACCAGGACAGGTACGCCTCAATAATGGCAAAATATCAAACTTGGGTGATAGAAGCGGCAACAGGGGAATATGGGCTTCGAAAATCCATGAAGTAATCCAAATCTGCCACTGAACACTGATAACCAGCACCCTCGTGTGAAGTATGCTGTTACTCGGGCAAGAGAATAATTATAATTCAAAACATAAAACGAGACTTACTCGCAAGGGGGGAGTTTAACTACCCCCCAAAAATCCAAAAAAACGTGCTGTTTATAATCCTTTATATTCCAAGTTTTATAATCCAAACGTTGCGCAATTATAATCCTTTTTCACTCAAATGTAATTACTATAGCTATTTACTGCATATATTGATCTTCACAGTACCACAGTAAATTAGATTGCACAACTTACTAATCTAATGGTGCTCGTAAAACGTTCCAATTTCGTTATGAAATAAATGTTCTTTTATGCACATAAGAGTGCATACGGGTGAGAAATCGTTTAAGTGTGACGTTTGTGATAAAACCTTTTATGCACCATCAAATTTGAACACCCATAAAAGAGTGCATACGGGTGAAATACCGTTTAAGTGGGACGTTTGTGATAAAACCTTTTCTCAAGCCTCACATTTGAACACTCATAAAAGAGTGTATACGGGTGAAAAATCGTTTAAGTGTAATGTTTGTGACCAAACTTTTTCTCATGCAGCAGGTTTGAACACCCATCAAAGAGTGCACAAGGGTGAGAAGCCGTTTAATAGTGATATTTAGGACAAAGCTTTTCTTACAGCATCAATTTTGAAATGGCACTAAAGAATGCATATGGTTTATAACCCGTTTAAGTGTGACGTTTGTGATAAAACCTTTTCTCCAGCATCATGTTTGAACACCCATAAAAGAGTGCATACGGGTAAAAACCGCTTAAGTGTTATGTGTGTGAACAAACATTTTTTTAAGCAGCATGTTTGAACACCCATAATATACTGCACACTGGCAAGAATTCTTTTAATAGTGACGCTGGTAATAAAACCTTTTCTAATACATCAAATATTAACCGTCACCAAAGACTACATACGGGTGATAACCCGTTTAAGTGTAACGTTTGTGATAAAACCTTTTCTCAATCAGCATATTTGAACACCCATAAGAGAGTTCATACGTGTGAGAAACAACTTATGTGTTATACTTATCAACAAAATTTTTTTCATTCAGCAAGTTTGAACAACCACAAACTAGTTCACACTGGTGAGAATCCGTTTAAGAGTGATGTTGGTGATAAAACCTTTTTTACAGCATCAATTTTTAACTGGCAATAAAGAGTGCATTCGGGTGATAAACCGTTTAAGTGTGACATTCGTGATAAAGCCTTTTCTAGAGCATCAGATTTGAACCAGCACCAACGAATACACACGGGTGAGAAACCGTTTAAGTGTGACATTTGTGATAAAACCTTTTCTACAACATCAAATTTGAACACCCATAAAAGAGTGCATACGGGTGAGAACCCGTTTAAGTGTGACGTTTGTTATAAAACCTTTTCTCAAGCATCACAATTGAACCAGCACCAAAGAGTGCAGACAGGGAAGACGCCGTTGAAGTGTGATGTTTGTGACCAAACCTTTTCTACAGCATCAAATTTGAACCAGCACCTAAGAATGCATATTGATGAGAAATCTTTCATTTTAGAAACCTGAGAAGCATATTGATGAGAAACTTTTCAGTTTGAATAAACGTCGAAGACTGCGTGCAGGTGAGAAACCTTTCATATGTGATGAGTTTAGAAACACTTTTGTGATTTTTAGCTATTTTACTGGCATTAAACAGTGGTTAAAGGAGTTTTGGACGATTGTTGTATCCTCAGTGATTTGTGGTTATTATTCTCACAACCAATTAATACATCAAATTAGTTTTATTCAATTTTTTTATGTGTTTAGTTTTCTTAGCAAATTTAGTTTCTTTAGTAATACAAATGTGCTTGAGTGTTACTAATTTTTATTTATGCAAGAAATGCTTGCCATGGCTGGACTATTTGAACGCGCTCAAAGAGTGTACACAGGTGAGATACAATTTAAATAAGATTTGCGTAAAAGGTTATTTTTAATTTAATTCGGCTCTGCCTTAGCGTTTAACATCCTATTCTAGAAAAAGCCTCTCAGTTTATAGACTACAACAAAACCTTTGGATTAAAAGTGATTTTTATTAAGAAAAGAAAACCTGATGAAGAATTAAAGCTCTTCCACTTTGGCTAATTCTCACAGTTAAGTTAGCACTTTGGACATTTATATAGTTTTCCGTGTTTTTTTTTGTGTTTTTTTTTTTGCAAGTTAAGCTTGTATTTTATCCAATGACCAATGTGATTGAAATACAATTTTCCGAAAAAAATCCTCTTAAATTGATAATCTCGAAAGAAACAGATGTTTACATTGTCCAAGACTGATATGCATAATAATTAGGATTTTTAAGCAACCAAAAATTTACGCAAGAAAGTAAGATATAATTAGTTGTCAATTTTTTTCATTTAGTTCCACAGAAAAAAAATAATGAAAATAATCAAGGCTAAAAAAATAGGAACTATGGATCAATTGACAATAACAAATTTGTGGTTCATGGTTCTCTTTTTCTTCTTTAGTAACGATCCTCACTGAATTACTCCGGTGTCGATTAAAAGAAGAAAAGAAGAACCCTTAGATAAATTTCAGCCGCAGGTGCACCACTTTTTTTTATAGTATTGTCCCATACAACACTTCATCTACCATGCAAAATTTCACTTTCTGAATTAGTTTAAAATTTTCATAATTCATGATTTTGTTTGCTTGCCTAAATATGTTCTGAATATGTTCCGATTTATATGTTCTGAACTTCTGCCGACAAATTCATTGTGTATAAAGGCTCTTATGCACTGGAAAAAGTATTAAATGAGCAAGTCCCCTCCACGCCAAAAAATTGAAATGATAAGTCTGTTGTTGTTTGTTTGGTGAACAGTCTAAGAGGGGATCTGATTGAAACTTACTACTGTTAGTTTCTTTGCTAGGCATACCCTAAGGCAGTGGTTCTCAAAATTATTTAGAAACCGTACCCCCTTATACCCACAAAACATTTTAGGTACCCCTTCTCAGTTACTGGTACTAAGTAAACTACAGCTAAAATATTAAATCTTATAGAAACCTTAAAGCCTTAACTTAGCAAGAACTACCTCGAATTGCTCCGACATGTTGTTCTTTTGTGTAATTAATAAAAAACCTTTTTGCACAAAGTAAGTTTTTCAAAAAAAAGTTAAAAACTCCATTAAACCAAAAATGAACAAAAATAGAATCAAATAATTTACCAAGCATACAACTACCAAACATTAGTATCAATACATAAATGAAACTCAAACAGACAGAAATTAAAATAAATCAAACTCAAGACGAGCAGAAATTAATCTGAGTACGGTTCTAACCCCTACTCTTTCTAAAAGCCAGAATATAATGTGTATTTTACTGAAAAAATTCATTTCAATTTACTGAAAAAATGTGCAATGTCAGTTTAATATACATATGCTGATATTAGCTCCTTAAAACCTTGATTGATTTTTGATTTCTTAAATCTAAATTATTTGAAACATTTAAAAGAATTTTTCAAAGAATTTTTGGTTTAATGGCGTTCTTTACTTTTTTTTTTAAACTTATTTTTTACAAAAAGTTTTTTGGTTAATTTCTTTTAATTTTATAAGGACATAGTCTTTTTCAGGGAGAAAGACTGGGCCTCTCCTGAAGTTAAACAGTCATCCCTTCCATAAAATATTAAAAGGGCAATAGCCCTTTCAATTTCCAATCAAATATGTCCTTTTCGAAATTTTTACGATAACGCTTTTGATAAACAAAATAACTTACAACCTTAGCCCTGACCGATATGGGGGTTGTTATCCTCAAAGACAGAATTTCCTTAGCTTTCAACTTCCTTCAACAAAATGACAATCTCTAAATTTTGATTGGATATGGTTTAAGAATTGGTGGGTATGCGAGGGGGTTATTTACCCTCCAATCACTTTCGACTGTTAAAACGAGGACTAGCCCTCTTAATTTCTAATTGAATCTAATTTAATTTAATTTCTGCGACAATGCTATCTATACAATCCTTAAATGCCCCCAGGGCATAACTTACAACCATTGCTCGGGGGGGGGGGGGTCATCCACAGAAAAAAAATGTCTAAAACTTTCAAAGACTTTTAAAAAATTGGCTATCTCAAAACTTTGATTGCATGGGTTTGGGAAATGGTGGGTGTGAGAGGGGGGTCATTTGCTCTTAAGTCACTTTCGACAACTAATACCGGCATTAGCGGTTTCAATTTCTAATGAAATGAGTTCTTTTTGAAGTTTTTACAATATCGCTTTCTCTAAAAACCATATTTGCCCACAGGGCATAACTTACAACCCTGACCCTGAGGGCTGTGGAGGGATTGTTATTCTCAAAGACATAATTTCCAGAACTATCAACTACATTGAAAAAATGGCTATCTCAAAATTTTGATTGTATATGTTTGAGGAAATAGTGAGTGTGAGAGGGGGTTAGTTGCCCTCCAATCATTTTTTACTATTAAAAAGGGCACCAGCCATTTCAATTTCCAATCGAATGAGCCCTTTTTCAAGCTTCTACGACAATGATTACTAAAAAACCTTATATGTCCCCAGGGACTAACTTACAACCCTTACCCTGAGCGCCAGTGGAGGGGGGGAGGTATTATCCTTAAAGACCCAATTTCTAAAACTCAACTACATTGAACAAAATGGCTATCTAAAAATTTTGATTGGATATATTTGAGGAAAGGTGGGAGTGAAAAGGGGGTTAGTTGCCCTCTAATCACTTTCGACTATTCGAATTGAATGAGCCCTTCACTTTCGAATTGAATGAGCCCTTTTTGAATTTTCTGCAACAACGCTTTCCATGAAAACCTTTTATGCCCTCAGGTCATAAATTACAACCCTTGCCCTGAGGGCTCCAAGGGGGTTATCATCCTCGATGACCTAATTTCCAGAATTTTCAACTACGTTGAACAAAATGGATATCTCAAATTTGAATGGATTTGTTTAAGGAAATCATGGGCGTGAGAGGGGGGTTAGTTACCTTTTAATCAATTTCTAACAGTGAAAATGTCATTAGACATGTCCATACTCAATTGAATGAGCACTTTTTGAAGTTTTTATTACATTGCGTTCGATAAAAATATTATATGCCTCAAGGTCATAACTGACCTCCTTTGCCCTGAGGACTGAGGGGGCTGTCCTTCTCAAAGACATGATTTCCAGAACTTTCAACTCTCAAAATTTTTAATGTATGTGTTTGGGTAAATGGTGGGCGTGACAGGGGGTTAGTTGCCCTCTAATTATTTTCCACAATTAAGAAGGACACTAGCCATTAAGAATATTATACATCCCTAGGGTATAACTTGCAACCCTTCCAATCAGAGCTGTGGTGGGGGGGGGATTCATCCTTAAAGACCTAATTTTCAAAAGCTTCAACTACGTTGAACAAAATGGCATTCTAAAAATTTTGATTGGATGTATTTGAGGAAAAGGTAGGAGTGCGAGGGGGGTTAGTTGCCCTCAAATCACTTTTGACTATTAAAAAGGGCATTTGCCGTTTCAATTTCCAATCGAATGACCTTATTTCAAGTTTTCACGAGAAAGATTTTAATAAAAACCTTACATGCCCCCCCGGGGATAACTTACAACCCTTGCCCTGAGGGCTGTGGGGTGAGTGTCATCCTCAAAGATATAATTTCTGGACTTTTTATCTTCTTCGAACGAAAATGCTATCGCACAAATTTGATTGGATGTGTTTGGATAAATTGTGGGTACGGAAGAGGTGCTAGTTGCCTTTTAATTGCTTTTGAATGTTAAAAAGGGGCGATGCCCTTCTAATCTCCAATGGATAGAGTCCTTTAATGTTTTTGCGACAAAAGTTTTTATAAAAAAAAACTTACTTACCCCACGGGTAAAATTTACACTCCTGCTCCTGCGTGCTGTCGAGGCGAGAGGGTTTATAAAACTTAAAGACTTAATTTACAAAACTTTTAATTACTTTGAACAAAATGGCTATCTGAAAAATTTGATTGGATGTGTTTGAGGAAAAGGTGGGAGAAAAAGAGGGGTTAGTTGCCCTCAAATCACTTTTGACTATTAAAAAGGGCATTTGCCGTTTCAATTTCCAATCGAATGACCTTATTTCAAGTTTTCACGACAAAGCTTTCAATAAAAACCTTATATGCCCCCCGGACATAACTTACAACCCTTGCCATGAGGGCTGTGGGGGGGGAGTATCATCCTCAAAGATATAATTTCCGGACCTTTCAACTATATTGAACAAGAATGCTATCTCACAATTTTGATTGGATGTGTTTGGATAAATGTTACTTGCCCTCCAATCACTTTCGACTATTAAAAAGGTTACTAGCCGTTTGAATTTCCAATCGAATGAACCCTTTTTCAAGTTTCTATGAAAGAGCTTTCAATAAAAATCTTAATGCCCCAGGGCATAAGTTACAACCCTTTCCCTGAATCATGTGGGGGGAGTATCATCCTCAAAGATATAATTTCCTGACCTTACAAGTATATTGAAAAAAATGCTAACTCAAAATTTTTATTGGATGTGTTTTGATGAATGGTGAGCATGGAAGGGGTGTTATTTGCCTTCCAATCACTTTCGGCTATTAGAAAGGGCATTAGCCATTTCAATTTCCAATCAAATGAGCCCTTTTTGAAGTTTCTACAACGTAGCTTTCTATAAAAACCGTATATGCCCAGGGCATAACTTACAACCCTTACCCTGAGGGCTGTGGAGGGATTGTTATTCTCAAAGACATAATTTCCAGAACTATCAACTACGTTGAAAAAAATGGCTATCTCAAAATTTTGATTGTATGTGTTTGGGGAAATAGTGAGCGTAAGAGGGGGTTAAAAAATTACAACCCTTTCCCTGAGGCATGTGGGGGGAGTATCATCCTCAAAGATATAATTTCCTGACCTTTCAACTATATTGAACCAAAAGGCTAACTCACAATTTTAATTGGATGTGTTTTGATGAATGGTGGGCATGGAAGGTGTGTTAGTTGCCTTCCAATCACTTTCGACCTCCTTTGAACAAAAAGTCACTCTCACAATTTTGATTGGATGTGTTTGGATAAATGGTGGGTACGGAAGGGGTACTAGTTGCCTTTCAATTTCTTTTGACTATTAAAAAGGGCACCACCCCTTTAATTCCCAATGGATAAAGTCCTTTAATGTTTTTACGACAAAGATTTCTATAAAAAAAAACCTTATATGCATCCAGGGCATAAATTATAATCCTTGCCTTGAGGGCTCAAAGGGGATTATCATCTTCAAAAACCTAATGTCCAAAGTTTTCAACTATGTTGAAGAAAATAGATATCTCAAACTTGAATAAATGAGGTTAAGGAAATGATGGGTGTGAGAGGGAAGATAGTTACCCTTTAATCACTTTCAACTATTAAAAAGGGCTCTAATCCTTTCAATTTTCAATCGAATGAGCCCTTTTTGAAATTTCTACTACATTCTGTTCTATAAAAATATTATATGCCCCCAGGGTATAACTGATAACCGTTGCCCTGAGGGCTGTGGGGGTTGTCATCCTCAAAGACATAATTTCCAGAACTTTCAACTACGTTGAAAAAAAAGGCTATCTTAAAATGTTGATTGTACGTGTTTGGGGAAATGGTGGTCATGAAAGGGGGTTAGTTGCCCTCCAATTATTTTCAACTATTAAAAAGGACACTATCCATTAACAATCCTATATGCCCCCAGGGTATAACTGTCTCGTTGTCTAGGCAACTAGACAACGATTTTTATAAAAAAGACCTTATATGCCCCCAGGGCATAACTTATAACCCTTGCCCGGAGTGTTGTCGGGGGGGGGATCATCCTTAAAGACTTATTTCCCAAAAGTTTTAACTACTTTGAACAAAATGGCTATCTAAAATTTTGATTGGATGTGTCTGAGGAAAAGGTGGGAGTGAAAGAGGGGTTAGTTGCCCTCCAATCACTTTCTACTATTAAAAGGGCACGAGCCGTTTGAATTTACAATCGAATGAGCCCTTTTTCAAGTTTTTACGATAAAGCTTTCAATAAAAAGCTTATATGCCCCTAGGGCATAACTTACAACCCTTTCCCTGAGTGCTCTGGGGGGGAGTATCAAAATATGATATGATTTCTCAAAGATATAATTTCCGGACCTCTCAACTATATTTAACAAAAAGGCTATCTCATAATTTTGATTTGATGTGTCTTGATAAATGGTGGGCATGGAACGGGTGTTAGTTGCCTTACAATCACTTTCGACTATTAAAAAGGTCACTAGTCGTTTGAATTTCCAATCGAATGATCCCTTTTTCAAGTTTATACGACAGAGCTTTCAAAAAAAAACATATATGCCCCAAGGGCATAAATTACAACCCATTACCTGAGGGCTATGGGGAGAGTATCATCCTCAAACATATAATTTCCTGATCTTTCAACTATATTGAACAAAAAGGCTATAGCACAATTTTGATTGCGTGTGCTTGGATAAACGGTGGGCCTGGAAGAGGCCTTAGTTGCCTTCCAATCACTTTTGACTATTAGAAAGGGCATTAGCCATTTCAATTTTCATTCAAATGAGCCCTTTTCGAAGTTTCTACGACAACGCTTTCTAAAAAAATGCTTATATGCCGCCAGGGCATAACTTGCAGCCCTTGCCCTGAGGGCTGTGGGGGGGGGCATCCTCAAAGACCTAATTTCCAGAACTTATAACTACGTTGAACAAATTGATATCTAAAAATTTTGATTGGATGTGTTTGGGGAAGAGGTGGGCTAGTTGCATTCCAACCAATTTCGACTATTAAAAGGGCAGTAGTCCTTTGAATTTATAATCGAATGAGCCCTTTTTGAAGTTTCTACGACAAAGCTTTCTATAAAAACCTTATATGCCCCCAAGGCAAAACTAACAACCCTTGCCCTGAGAGCTGTGAGGGGAGTGTCCTCCTGAAAAACATAATTTCTATATGGAAATTAACTACGCTCAACAAAATGGCTATCTCAAAATTTTGATTAGATGTGTTTGGGGAAATGGTGGACATAGAAGGGGTGTTAGCTGCCTTCCAATCACTTTCGACCATTTAAAAGGGCACTAGCCATTCCAATCGAATGAGCCTTTTTTGAAGTTTTTACAACAACTTATTTGATTAGAAGTGCCCTGGTCAAAATCTGAAAAAAATAATACATTGTGCCAACATCGTTCTTTACTTAGGCAGCGCAAGCCCTGTCTATGATACACCATATCACTAATTCTGCTTGAAACGGTTTTGTTTGACAATGGAATTGTTTTACTTCGCTTTGCCTCTTTCTCTCCAAACATACAGAAATTAATTTCTGCTGCGGCAGGGAGGATAAGATTTTCGCCAATAGTAAGGTTTTTACCAGCCTTCACAATTAAACGACTAATTCTGGAAGATTTTACAGCATTTTCATTTGTTCTCCAAAAGAAAACTTCTTTTGTTTTGTTTTTCCTACTTTTAACATCTTCCAATAGGCATTCAAAGTACCGCAGCTTCTTTTTAACTAAATTCTCATGTTTGATTTCAAAATGGCGTTTTAAAAGCAAAGTGTTCATACATTTGTTTGATAAAGTTTCAGAACAAACAACCCATTATATATTAGGCTTGTCTGAGCTTCCAGCCCTAGTAGAACCTAATTTTCAGTACAACTCGTCATATTTTTATTTTTACTTTTAGATTCATTTGTCAGTTTTTCGGGTTTTTTTTCCTTGGTCTGCTTATTAGTAACAAGACGTTCGGGACTACTTTCATTTTGTGAAGTTGATGGCTCAGAACTTTGATTCAGATCTTTATGACCCTTTCTTTTACAGTCATTTGTCAATTAATTTTTATTTTAAAATTCCCTTACGTACCTGGATCAATACACTGACGTACTGTTTGAACAGGATTGAGTGTCTGCAGAATAACAGAACACACCACAAAAATAACAAAACGCTTACCGCGTGCTTGTTATAACAGGCAATACTACTGCAGTGTAGTGACATGAAAGACTGGACGGCCTTCACAGCCACTCTGATGACTAAGTCTTAATGACGCCTTCTCGTCAACGTGTTCTACTGAAACCGCTTGAGAGTCAGAAAGGGACAATCCTGACAACTTAAGTCCTAGAATTAAACGGTTATATTTCTTTTTGGCAAGCCACGTACCATCTAAAAAATTTTGTGTACCCCGAAGGAGTACGCCTACCACAGTTTGAGAACCACTGCCCTTGAGTGTCCTTGTCCTCTCTAGAAAATTGGCAAAAATTAGTATTCTAAGCACCTTGAAAGGATCCTCTAGAGTAGTTTTTTGTGCCAAAAAAAACTTTTTCTGCCACAAATCGAAGATTTGTGTCTAAAATCAGCTTTTAAATTTCATGCATTTCTTGTGAATCTTGTTTCAAAAGGAAGTCTATTTGGAAAAAAATCGAGGTGAACTTTTTCGTTTGTTTTTATGAAGTCCAGTTATGAAGTTATGAAGTGTTTTTATGAAGTCCAGTATTCAGATCCCTTAAAATTTGCCTGGATTTAAAAGCCTCCTCTCCTCATATTTCAAGTTATTAAGATGTAGTTAATTTGGATGCCAGTCTAGGAAAATCCCATATAGAAAAATTTCAGAAACAAATGCAAGGCATCAATAAGAGGGAGGTAGTGAGGGTGGAAATTTTGCTCTTACCAGTTATGAAAAGTTACCAATTTGTTCTAAACTTTATTGATTTAGAATAATTCTATTAGGCTAAAGACGTAAAATCATTAAAGCTTCAATAGCTCCTTATAAATCTTGTTTATAGTTTTTGGAAACTATTTTTGCATCCAATAAACTTGTAATCTGAAAAGAATGCTGTCACTCTGTAAACATTAACACTGAAAAAAAAACACAGATTTTGGCTTTGAAATAAAATTAGAATGTTTAAATCCACAGTAATAGCTATCATTGCCAGATATGGCTATTTCTAAAGATTGAAGAATAATCTATTTTAGCTCTTCGAGAGAATTGAGTGCTGTAAGTGTTTGTTTTACTGATCTTAGTAAAAGTTTTACTGGTTGCCGATAATTGGTCTTTTTGGTTGTTTTTCTTAGGCCAAGCAAAAATCTAGATGGTCTCAAATTGATTTGCTGAGATTAGTGGGATCATAAAACAAAATTTAAGAAGATTTGGATTAAAAAGGAGGTCTGATAACTTTATTTATCAGTTTTGAATTTTGGCAAGTTGAAATTGTAAAAAAAAAACAATTTGTAGCTCCAAAGTATGTACCCTGTTTCCAATGGAATGTTTTTTACTAGCTTAATTTTTTCCAAGAGTATGAATCAGATCTTGGGTCTTGAATATTATTGATATAATTTACTGCTTTTTATATATATTTTGGTCCAAAGGATCCTCAAATAATTTCTTTAAGTTTTATCATTTCATCCAGGTTTTAATAGTTTTCTTTTAATATAAGTCATTTTTCCTTAAAGTAGAATTTTTCCTAGAACTTTTCTGATTCTAAAAATGTAACTTATTGTTTGATGTTCTTTCTATAAATCACAAATAAAAGGCTAAATATAATTTTTTCTTGTCAAAAGAGTCCACATTTTTCATTCATGCTGACAAATATTGGTGAAAATTTAGCCAAGAAGTCAGAATTCTTGTTACTGCTCTCTCATTGCATCATGCTGTAGTGAAATAGGGGTGGTCCAAAAACCCATTGCTATTTTCTGGAATGCCAATGAAAAGTAGTCTTTCCCAGAAAAAGGTTTTTTACCCTAGTTAGCATATTTTCCAGAGGGAGCATCTTTATCATTACTATTTTCACTGTTGTACAATTATCTTTTACAAAATTGTGTAAAATAAACATTTTATCGTATTTTTCTGTTATCAATTATTCTATATATGAAAGTTAAACACTATCACTGCCATCTACCAAAATGATAACTTGGCTAATTATAATAAATTTAGGTTAGGTTAGATTTGCTAGATGGCTCTTGAGTGTTTGTTTTAAAACAATTATCAAGACTTGGAATGGTAGGCTGACTGTTAATTTGGATGATGATTCTCCCAGTGCCTCCAAAGGAATTGGGGAATTGATTATTCCTAAGATCAGCATTGAAAAAAAGGAGGACCTCCCCCAAGCTGTGATGAATATCATATTCCATGGAAAGTTGGCAGAATACCAGGACTACATCCAAGTTTACACAGATGGCTCTAAGACAGAAACAAAATGCAGCTGCGCAGTAGTTATACCCTCCCAGGGCCTGTCTCTTTCCTACCGTTTACCCCCCTACCTGACAATTTTTTCTGCAGAACTTATGGCAATTAAGTTTTCTCTTCATGCCATTGCAAGCCAAACAGAGAATATACATCGGAAGTATATTGTCTGCACTGATTCACTGTCAGCTCTGGACTACCTTTCACACCACCAACACCAAGCAAGAAATGTTGCCATGGAGATTGAAAATCTGACTACACAACTTGCAAGAAAGGGTATATCAGTCTTATTTATATGGGTCCCAGCACACTGTGGTATAAAGGGAAATGAATTAGCAGACCAGGCTGCAAAACAAGCCTCCCATCTGGGTCTGATCACTCAAACCCCTATTACTGGTCCTGAATTCCTGTCTTCAATCAGTCAACAATTATGGAGGAAGAAGAGGCTTGGCTCCATTCTTTCCATACCCAGCTCCTGGATCTCTATAATTACAAACAGCCATCAAAAGAAATGTACCTCTCATCTCGCATCCTTTCAACTTGTCTCTTTTCTCTTAGATGTGGTTATGCAAGGACTAAATGAACTTTCTTCCATTGGAAAATGACCCCTTCCCCCAACTGCGACACATGTGAAGTGTACGAAGACATACGTCACATCATCTTCAACTGTAGAAAATATGAAAAGGAGAGGGAAATACTAAGGAATTGCTGTGAGAGGGCGTTGAAGGCATTCACAATGCACTCTGTTCTGGGACATTACACGTATCCTCCTTGGGCTAGACGGCTAAGCACAAACCTTTTAGGTAGATTTCTTAAGACTACTGTTTTGGTTCATTCGCTTTAATTTGTTTTTTTTATCTTTTTTATATCAGTTTTTTTTTTCTTTTTTTTTTCTTTTTTTTTTTTCTTTTTTAGTTGACGCATGTGACAGGAATGTTTTATATTGGCATTATTTATTTAATTGTGTTGCAATTGTATTTTAATTGTTTTATGACAAAGCAGTGTCGAATTACTCTGATTCTTGTTTTTCGACGCAGGCATTTGCTACATGTGAATGACCCCCTACCAATAGCACAATAAGTGATACCAGACATGGCTCAATGAATATTGACTAATGTGACACCCAAGCAAGCTAGTGATTACAGAAGGCACAGAATAATTGAGTGATACGAACGCATATGACCGATTGGTCGAACGCGTCAAACCCCAAACAACAACAACAACAAGACTTGGAGAAAAGACAAAATATTGTAAAATGTGATTGTAAAACTGGAAAAACAAAGAAAATAGTGAGGATAAAGGTGTTCCCCTTGGATAATATGTTAACTGGGATAATTTTGCCTATTATGAAGTAAGAATTGTTTTTTTATCATGTCTCCTTATCACCAGTATTGGTCCTAAATTTATACAAAATATGGTTAACCAATAGCTGCTGTAAATTATAAAGAAATAATTTCATCCAGTAAATTATAAAGAATTGCAATGCACAAACAGGGCTTAAAAGAAGAAATCACCATGACAATCTGAAAAAAACATTAAAAACCAGAAAAGTACTAGAATTAGTTATTAATCCATACAGAGTCTTAAAACCATAACATACAGCTCAAATTATATTTCCCATGCACAGGGGCTGCCCAAGCCTCTTTGCATTGGAGGGGGGAATTCATAGATTTTACTGAATTGCTACTATTACCATGTTTCTGCCAAATTTTTCTACAGAAATCTGGAAGTTTGCATAATTTCTGCCAATTTTGCAAAATTTTCCTTTAAAACTTTAGTGAATGCCAAAAAAGTTAGGGGGGAGGGAGGCATTTTAAATTTATATCTGCAAGCTATTGAGTGCACAATTTACCAAAATGTAACATTAAAAATGTATAATAACAGAAGAAAACTTGATAATCTGATTAGCAAGAACATTCTTAGACTGTTCATTCATTAAAAGAATACAGCTAACAGAACAAGCTAAAAGTTGTATTTTTCCTTTTTTTACCGTGAAAGCTTATTTTAAAATAAAATTAAAAGCTGTACTTTAAAAAGAGTCACATCAAACGGTTTTTGATTTTTGCACCCTCTTTTTGAAATTGATACCGTAGTCAGATTTCTACCGCCTTTGACTGCTGAAGGACTG
Organism: Artemia sp. Qi Xiang Cuo; assembly: GCF_049724085.1. NCBI lineage: Eukaryota > Metazoa > Arthropoda > Branchiopoda > Anostraca > Artemiidae > Artemia > Artemia sp. Qi Xiang Cuo. The sequence goes on from NC_142803.1 coordinate 74,129,837, forward strand.
CGTGTTTCCACCTTTGTTAAGATAAAATATGCTTTTGTAGTAGTTTAGAGTCATTATTTGTCATCAATCATTATATCTTTTGTACTTTAGGATTTTCCTGACTTAAATCTGTGTCGTATTCAAGTGTTGATGGTTGTATAATATTTCTCATGATTTGCATTAACGCTATTCCAAGATCTTTCATGGACTTTTCACAAATTCCGAAAATGGCTAATATCATCACAGTTTCTGGGGATTCTTTCATCGAGAACGGTAATTCTAAACAGTAAAATTTTCTGTTACAGAAAAAAAGTTAATCTTTGTGCTTTTATTTGAATTGTTTGGGGGCAATTTGAGTTCGAGCTGACTGTTAAATAGAGAAACGCCGCTATGTGGTGTCATTAACATTGGTATTTATCGTCTCCTCAACAGTTTTGTCCTAATGGGCCAAATAAATATGGACCATGGTTCAGAATTTATTTTTTTAAAGTATTTGTGTGTGGGTGTGTGTTATTTAAATGTAATGTATTATTAAAACTGATCTGAATTGAATTGAAAAAAGAGAAGCTACTTTGCACAGAAAATAATCGTCCCCTTTTTTTATCCTTTCTAATTAAGTGGTCCTAAGAAAAAAAAATAAAACTTTATATGTTTTTGGATCGAACACCTTGACCTGAGGTGTAGGTCTACACATAGACCTACACCTTGAAACAGATGTCATACCCGAAAAGGGACAGCATAGGCATTGGCGACTTTTGCGACAAAAAAGTTTCACATACAGCTACAATATCTTTGGACTAGAATTTAACAAAAACTTAAGTTCACTATAGGCACTCTGCAATCCTTGCGCATTAACATTTAATACCCTTATCGGGAATTCACATTGCCCAACTTCATTAGTTAAAGGGTCATCCGAAAAATCAAAATCTGGTTGATTTCTGACATACTCAAATCATTCAAACGGGACTCCAAAAACGACTGAAATCCATCCATATCACTAATAAACAAAGGAAAACTAAATCAAACTTCAATTATTCACAGTGAAGGTTCATTAGCCAGATTGAGGATCTAAACCAGATCTGCTATTGTTTTGCCTGGCGTAATTTGCAAGCTTCCTTTCTCAAAAATGATGCCTCTCATTGTTTATACAGTCTTATTTTTAAATCTTTTGTAATCAAGCTTGAAGACATCTTGCATCTACATATTTTACAGGTGATTACAAAAGACACGGGAACCCTTCAGCTTTTATTGAGGGCGAAGTATTTCGATTACCGTAGCTTCTGAGATCAATGCAAGTTCGATAGGGGCAAGAAAGCCTGATCTTTACATCTTAGATGTTTAGCCCCCTTAATGATTGATTTTTCAAGCTGAAGTCCCATTTGCAAATTTAAACGATCAAGAATTTTCTCACCTAGTACCGGGAGATCACGGGCAGTTGTCTCGGCACCAGTAACAATGACTTTATTTAGAAGGGCAGACTGACCTAAGTCGTCCAACTTCGACTTAAGTTTTTCATGCTTGGACTGATTTTGAACAAGTTTTACTCGTAAATCCTTGAGAGCCTTTTCAACCTGCTCAAACTTCGACTGAAGCTGCGTCTCAATTGCTTTATGAACAGCTTGCGTAATCGTGTCTAAAAATTCCTTTTTTAAACTGCGACGGAGATATATCTAACTTGGGAAACTCTTCGTCCACTTTTTTCCGGATCTTGTCTTCTACACCGCTTCGCAATTCCTTTAGATCAGTCTGTAGAGGTAGCACAGATTCAGATAAGTCATCTGGCAATCCATCCGAACCTTTGATACAAATCTTAATCGCTCTTTGTGCATCTTTTACCGCTTCTGAATACCTTATCGAGTCGTGCCAAATAGTATCAGACGCTGCAATCGTGCTTTCGTCCGTTCCATAACAGTAAACTCTATTATTGGATTGACTTTCACAAACAGTTATCACTCTTAATTGTGTACGGTCAAGGTTAGTACTATTTAAACTTTGCGAATAGGCGATGCCCTTCTAACGTAACTTAAGAGAAAATTCACTCCGAAATCCAATCTTAAATACGCATGGACAATCAGCCCGACTGCTTATCATAGAAGCTTATAATGAATGTCCTATTATAAAAAAAAACTTACTATACAGGCTTGTAAATAGTCAAAAGAAGTCCATGCAAACTTGCGATTACATCCTGTTCATAAAATAAACTTGTCACGGGTTTGTTAATAGTCAAGATGTTTATACAGTGTTTACTCAATGAACGCTATATTGATACTGAAAGCTAGATTGATACCGTACTGAGTTACTCTGTCTTAGTCATAGCTGTCACTGCAACCATGGTATATAGAAAATCTATTGAAATGGGATATTTTTTGTTGTTTTTTACACCAGTTTTTCGTCTTCAAGCTTAATTAAAGAATTATAGTAAAAAGATAAACTTGGTTTCATAATAAGATTGACACAAATGCCGAAACATTATTTCGCTAAAAATAGTAATTGAAGACAAATTTAGAGCCTGTCATAAGTAGGTCCCTGAAAGTTTGTTCACTTTGGTATACTTAGCAATTGATTGATCTTATGGAATTTTTTGAGACAAATATATTTATATTTTAGTGGATATTAAAAAACTAGACTTATTTTACTTAAAATACTTTTTAAACTACTTGAATTCCACTTTAGATCTTAATTTTAAATTCTTTTAAATAATTACTCAATTTTTAATAAATTTTTTAATTGATAAATATAATTCTATGACACAATTTCGTTTTGGATCTAATTAGATCTATTGTCACATTCTTGAAGCGCTAAAAGTAAGAACAGCTAGATATAACCTCCTGGAAAAACATAATGGCATATAAAACAGTTTTTGTTTATAAAAACTGTTTGACTCTAAAACGGAAAAACAGAATAAAATTTTTCTTTAAATAATAAGTTTTTTATTAAATAATAAGTTTCTTAAATAACAAGTTTTCTTTGAATAAAATACTTTAAAAATAGTTACATCAAAAGACTATTTTTAATTTTTGCACCCTCTTCTTAAAATTGATAATCAGATTTCTATTGCCTTTGACTGCTGAAGGAGTTGAAGCATGCTTTCAACTGTGTTAAGATAAAATATGCTTTGTTGTAGTTAAAAGTCATTATTAGCCATTAATCATTCTATGTTTTGTACTTTAGGATTTTCCTGACTTAAATCTGTGTCGTATTCAAGTGTTGATGGTAGTATAATATTTCTCATAATTTGCATTAACGCCGTTCCAAAATCTTTCATGGACTTGCCACAAGTTCCGAAAATGGCTAATATCATCACAGTTTCGGAGGATTCTTTCATTAAGAACGGTAATTCTAAACAGTAAAATTTTCTGTTACAGAAAAAAAAGTTAGTTTTAGTGTTTTGATTTGAATTGTTTGGAGGGAATTTGAGTTCAAGCTGGCTTTTAAATAGAGGGCCGCCACTATGTGACGTTATTAACAGTGTTTTTTAAGGTTTCCTCAAAAGTTTGTCCTAAAGGGCCAAATAAATATTGATCATGGTCCATAATTTATTTTTTCTAAGAATTTGTGTGCAGGTGTTTTTGTAATTTAAAAGTAATGTATTATTAAAACCGATCTGAATTTAAAAAATTAAAGCGACTTTGCTCAGAAGATAATCGTCCCCTTTTTTTCTCCTTTCTCATTAAGCGGGCCTAAAAAACATGAGACTGCATATATTTTTGGATCGAATTATTACGAAGTTAGGGGTGATAAAAATGGCTTCTTTTGTTCCACAAACATTTTTAAATTCAGATTTTTAGCTTTTATTTTTAAGTGTGGTGAGTCAAGTAATCATCCCATAGAGATATTTTTCTATCAATCTTCTCCCCTGTGCAGGTATGATGAACGATATATTACCACCAAATCAGGGGTAGTCCTGGGGCTACAGATGGGTATATCAAGGTATAAGACATGTAAGAGAGGAATAAAATTAGTTGAATTCAGCTGTTAAACTTTGGGAGACTATATTTTGTATTCTATTTTTTGGGAACTAATTGAAACCCCCCAATTGATTGGTATTTTTTTGTCTTTAGTTGTGTCAATTTTTTGTGACTGTTAAGGTCTAAAATGTTAATTTTTTGGTTATATTTTTTTATTCAATATTTTTTTTTATTGAGTACGTTATCTTAAGTTTACACTTATCCAGCTATTAGTTCTATGTTATGAATTTTTTTTTATGAATTTCAGGTTTTTGTTTGTTTTATGTCAATGAGTTTTGTTGAATGTTTCACGTTTTCTTTTGCTTTATAAAAAGTAGACTTTAAAAATGATTTGAGACAAAACCTGAATAGCCTATACATCTGATTTCATGTATGCATATAATGCCTGTATATTTGCGTTTTTACACGTGACTAAAAAGAAAAAGCTGTCACATTTGTTTAGTAAGTTTTACTGTTAAATTTTTATATTTCTGTTTAATTTAAAATTTGTTTTAGAGTTTGAAGACGCTTTACCATGTGATCTCGAAAAGCCTTTTCATTTTCCAAACCATCCTTTGTCACCAAAACTGGAAGATGTTCCCTTGCTGAATTTACCTAGCATTTCATGACCGTGTAAATCTAAAGACGACATCCAGGACTTGCAACCTATATTTTTTGACAATGAAGGCATATCTGAAACATTGTATTTTTTTTGATTGAAATGTATTAGATATTAATTTATTCAACAAAAAAAGGACAAAGAGACTTAATCTTATGATGCAATTTTTGTTTTATCTTTTTCCAATGTGCAGGTATTGGCCAAACCGCTTTTGCAGTCTTAAATGAACTTTTTTAAATTTTCACTTGAAAGTAGTTTTGCAGGTTTTATTATTTTCAAATAATAATTTATAATTTTAAAAGCCTTGATAATAAGCCTTAAAACTATGTCCCTATATACATTTTATATTCCATATTTATTGTGTATATTTCTCTTCAAATTAAGAGATAAAGAAATAAATCTGTCTATTAAATTGATTCCAAGGTGAATTTGAAAGAAGCAGAAAATTGGCTGTTATTATCTGAACTGCCTACCAGAAATTTTTAGTGTAGAATAATAATTTACTGAAAACACTAGATTCAAACTAATGTACTGAATTCATTTTGTACAGATGAAATCAAGATTTTTTTGTCTGTTTAGGAACGATTTATTTTAAATAATTAGCTAGAAGAACATAGCGAATCTCATTGGATTAAAAAAAAAAAGATGAAAGTCACGTTTTCCTCAGGGAGATGAATCCTTTTACTACAAAGTGAAAAAAAGTTTTCTGCATGTAAATACACGATGATGATCTCTTAAAAGCTCCGTTTTCAATCACCAGTTATCAGTCACCTTTGACCAGTTATCAGTGACAGCCTAAATATTGTTTTATTTAACAATTCGCTTATAGCAGATGAACAGTGAACTATAACAACGTATTTATTGTTCACAGTTCAATAGAAATTTTGAACCTAAAATATGTGCATGGTCTCTATAAAAGAAGTAAAACAATGCAAATAAATCTGCTCGCAATTTACTCCAGCCTGACTCTTTGTTAAAAAGGAAATTTTTTTTAAACGATTCAAAAGTACCCAAATGCTGATGGCGGTGCCACTATGTGCGACCAGATTATCCTGAATTTGTTATTTTTTGTTCTTGTTACAATAATGCCTAATATTTGTTGTAATATTTCCGCTCCTTCAATTATGGTTTAATTTACCCCAAGGTATGCTTTTTGCTCTTTTAAGGTTTCATTTTCGCTATTTTGTTGCATTAGAATAACTAATTTTAAAAGCCTAATATCTAATTATAACTAATTTTAATTGTAAAACCCTAATATTACGATATCACGTAATTTCGAAATCGCGTATAGCTAATATAACGATGAGGAAGAGAAGAGGGATCGAAAATAAAGTTATTTGTTGTTGCAATTACAATAAAATTATTTAAGGTACAATTATTTGTAATCTATTGAAAGATTTACTTTTTTGTTCTTTTTTTTGACTTTCTTTTTTTTTAGATTTTCAAAACATTTTTAAAGATATGTCTTTGTTTTTGTTTGTTTTTTTAAGATATGATGTTTTTTTTCTGTTTTTAAATATGGATACATTAAAAACATCTTTAAAGATATGTAATGGTTTTGGTTTTAAGAGTTTTGATTTTTTTGGCTATTTCGTTAACTTTGTAGACTTTTAAACTTTTAGGTCACTTTTCACCACACGTGTCTGGACTTTACTTACAGGGAAATACGTCACTAGTTGTTTCAAAGAATCCATCCTCTAGCAGTTTTTGAATTTCGTGTGTATCAGAATCTGAAGGAAAAGGCTTAGAATATCAGAAAACAGGTTTGAAAAGTCACCTTCAAAGTAAAAAGGAAGAAAGATTGAAAAGATATCTAAGAACTCATAAAAAGAAAAAGACATATAAATATGAGGTATGTGACAAGACCTTTTCTCAAATGCGGAATTTGCACCGGCACATAAGAGTGCATACAGGTGATAAACCGTTTAAGTGTGATGTTTGTGATAAAATATTTTCTACAACATCAAAATTGAACGCCCATCACAGTATGCATACGGGTGAAAAACTGTTTAAGTGTGATGTTTGTGAACAAACTTTTTCTCATGCAGCAAGTTTGAACACCCACCAAAAGTGCACACGGGTGAGAAACCGTTTAAGTGTGATGTTTGGGATAAAACCTTTTCTCGAGCATCACATTTGAACACTCATAAAAGAGTGCATACGGGTGAGAAGCTGTTTAAGTATGATGTTTGTGACCAATCTTTTTCTCATTCAGCAGAATTGAACACCCACCACAGATTGCACACGGGTGAGAACCCGTTTAGGTGTGACGTTTGCTATAAGACCTTTTCTAACACATCAGATTTGAACACTCATAAAAGAGTGCATACGGATGAAAAACCATTTAAGTGTGATGTTTGCGCTAAAACCTTTTCTACAACTTCAAATTTGAACCGGCACCAAAGAATGCATATTGATGAGAAACGTTTCATTTTAGAAACCTGAGAAGCATATTGATGAGAAACCTTTCAGTTTGAATACACAGCAAAGACTGCGTGCAGGTGAGAAACCTTTCATATGTGATGAGTGTAGAAACACTTTTGTGATTTTTGGCAATTTTATTGGCATTAAACAGTGCTTACAGGAGTTTTGGACGATTGTTGTATCCTCAGTGATTGTGGTTATTATTCTCACAACCAATTAGTTCATCAAATTAGTTTTATTTAATTTTTTTATGTGTTTTATTTTGTTTTATTTCCTTAGCAAATTTAGTTTCTTTAGTAATACAAATGTGCTTGAGTGTTACCAATGTTATTTATGCAAGAAATGCTTGCCATGGCTGGACTATTTGAACGCGCTCAAAGAGTGAACACAGGCCAGATACAATTTAAATGTGATTTGCGTAAAAGGGTATTTTCATTTAATTCGGCTCTGCCTTAGCGTTTAACAACCTATTCTAGAAAAAAGCCTCTCAGTTTATAGACTACAACAAAACCTTTGGAAAAAAAGAAAACCTGATGAAGAATTAAAGCTGTTCCACTTTGGATAATTCTCAAATTTAAATTAGCACTTTGTACATTTATATAGTTTTCTGTGTTTTTTTTTCGCAAGTTATGCTTGTATTTTATCCAATGACCAATGTGGAAAAAATAAAATTTTCCGAAAAAAATCCTCTTAAATTGATAATCTCAAAGGAAACACATGTTTACATTGTACAAGACTGAAATGCATAATAATTTGGATTTTTAAGCAACCAAAAATTTATGCAAGAAAGTAAGATATAATTAGTTGTCAATTTTTTTCATTTAGTTCCACAGAAAAAAATAATGAAAGTAATCAAGGCTAAATAAATGGGAACTATGGATCAATTGACTATAACAAATTTGTGGGTCATGGTTCTCTATGTGATTCTTCTTTCTTCGATGTTGATTAAAAGAAGAAAAAAAGAACCCTTAGATAAATTTTACCCACAGGCGCACCACTTTGTTTATAGTATTGTGCCATACAACATTTCATCTACCATGCAAAATTTCACTTTCTGAATTAGTTTAAAATTTTCAGAATTCGTGATTTTGTTTGCTTGTTTGAGAGAGGGTGCCTGAAAATTATTAAAATTGCGTTAACCCACAGCTTTTGACTAATATAACTGAAATTTTGAAAAATTGAAAGACTTATAATTTCATGTGTATAAAGGCAATGAATTTTGATAAATTCATTGTGTATAAAGGCTCTTATAATTGAAATTTTGAAAAATTGAAAGACTTTTTTGTTTTTCCTGTTATTTGTGCCATGATTTATATGTTCTTAACTTCTGCCGACAAATTCATTGTGTATAAAGGCTCTTATGTACTGGAAAAAATATTAAATGAGCAAGTCCCCTCCACCCAAAAAATGGAAATGATAAGTCTGTTGTTGTTGGTTTGGTGAACAGTCTAAGAGGGGATTTGATTGAAACTTACTACAGTTAGTTTCTTTGCTAGGCATACCCTAAGGCAGTGGTTCTCAAACTTATTTAGATACCGTACCCCCTAATACCCACAAAACGTTTTAGGCAGCCCTTCTCAGTTACTGGTACTAAGTAAACTACTGCTAAAATATTAAATCTTATAGAAATCTTAAAGCCTTAACTTAGCAAGAACTACCTCGAATTGCTCCGAAATGTTTTTATTTTATGTCATCAATAAAAAAACCTTTTTGTAAAACGTAAGTTTTTCAAAAAAAAAGTAAAGAACTCCATTAAACCAAAAATGAACAAAAATAGAATCAAATAATTTACCAAGCATACAACTACCACAAATTAGTTTCAATAAATAAATGAAACTCAAAACAAACAGAAATTAAAATAAATCAAACTCAAAACTGACAGAAATTAATCTGAGTAGGGTTCTAAACCGTATGATTTCTAAAAGCCAGAATATAATTTGTATTTTACTGAAAAAAATTCAAATGAGTTTAATGAACAAAATGTGCATTGTCAGTTTAATATACATATGCTGATATTTGTTCCTTAAAATCCTAGTTAATTTTTGATTTCTTAAGGTTGAAAAAGTGAAAACATTCAAAAGAATTTTTTGTTTAATGGTGTTCTTTACTTTTTTAAACTTATTTTTTGCAAAAAGTTTTTTTGATTAATTTCTGTTCGTTTTAAATTGACATAGCCTTTTTCAGGGAGAAAGACTGGGCCTCTTCTGAAGTTAAACAACCATCCCTTCCATAAAGTATTGAAAGGGCAATAGCCCTTGCAAGATCCAATCGAATAAGTCCTTTTTGAAATTTTGACGACAACGCTTTCTATAAAAAAAATTATATGCCCCCAGGGCATGACTTACACCCCTAGCTCTGACGTTTCTGGGGGGTTGTTATGCTCACAGCCTTAATGTCCTAGATTTTCAATTACCTTCAGAAAAATGGCTATCCCGAAATCTTGTTTGGATCTGTTTTGGGACTTGGTGGGTGTGAGAGGGGGGTTATTTACCCTCCAATCACTTTCGACTATTAAAACGAGGACTAGCTTCTCAATTTCTAATTAAATTGAATTTCTGCGACAGTGCTATCCATACAAACCTTAAATGCCCCAGGGCATAACTTACAACCTTTGCTCGGGGGGGGGGGGTCATTATCAAATACATAATTTCCAGAACTTTCAACTACTTTGAACAAATTGGCTATCTCAAAATTTTGATTGGATGTGTTTGGGAAATGGTGGGTGTGAGCGGGGGGGGTTGTGCCCTTAAATCACTTTCGACAACTAATCCCGGCACTAGCGCTTTTAAGGTCTAATCAAATGAGCCCTTTTTAATTTTCTACTATGTTGGTGCCTATAAAAACCTTCGTTGCCCCCAGGTTATACGTTACAACCCTGAGCATAAGTGCGGCAGAGGGGTGATTATCAGAAAAAACTTAATTTTCAAAATATTCAACTACATTGAAAAAATGGCTATCTCAGAATTTCGACTCTTTATGTTTGAGACCACAGTGAGTGTAAAAGGGGTTAGTGGCCCTCCAATTTTTTTTTACTATTAAAAAGGGCCCCATCCATTTTAATTTCCAATCGAATGAACCCTTTTTCAAGTTTCTGCGACAATGATTTCTATAAAAACCTTATATGTCCCCAGGGAATAACTTACAACCCTTGCCCTGAGTGCTGTGGGGGTATTATTCTGAAAAACCCAATTTCCAAAACTCAATTACATTGAACAAAATGGTTATCTAAAAATTTTGATTGGATATGTTTGAGGAAAGGTGGGAGTGAAAGGGGGGGTTAGTTGCCCTCAAATCACTTTCGACTTCTGACAAGATCACTAACCTTTCAATATCCAATTGAATAAGCCCTTTTTAAATTTTATGCAACAACGCTTTCCCTACAAATCTTATTGGCTCCCAGGGCGTAAATTAAGACCTTTGTCATAAGGGCTTTTCGGGGGCTCTCATCCTCACTGACCTAATATACAGATTTTTCAACTACATTGAACAAAATGGATATCTCAAAAGTGAATGGATGTGTTTGGGGAAACGATGAGCGTGAGAGGGGGGTTAGCTACCCTTTAATCACTTTCGACTATTAAGAAGGGCACTAGCCCTTTCAATTTTCAATCAAATGAGCCCTTTTTGAAGTTTCTACAACATTGCTTTCTATAAAAATATTATATACCCCCAGGGCATTGCTGACAAAAGTTGCCCTGAGGGCTGTGGGGTCTGTTAAACTCAAAGACATAATTTTCAGAAGTATAAACTATGTTGAAAAAATGGAAATCTCAAAATCTTTATAGTATGTGTTTGATTGTGTGTGGAGAAATAGTGAGCGTGAGAGGGGGTTAGTTGCCCTCCAATCATTTTCAATTATTAAAAAGGGCAACAGCCATTTCAATTTCCAATCGACTGAGCCCTTTTTGAAGTTTTCACGACAATGATTTCTGTAAAAACCTGATATGCCACCAGGGAATAACTTACAACCCTTGCAATGCGGGCTGTGGGGGGGGGGGGGTCATCCTTAAAGACCTAATGTCCAAAATTTTCAACTACGTTGAACAAAATGGCATTCTAAAATTTTGATTGGATGTGATTAAGGAAAAGGTAGGAGTGCGAGGGGCTTAGTTGCCCTCCAATCACTTTTGACTATTAAAAAGGGCACTTGTCGTTTCAATTTACAATCGAATGAGGCTTTTTTCAAGTTTTAACGACAAATCTTTCAATAAAAACATTATATTCCGCTAGTGCATAATTTACCACCCTTGCCCGGAGGGCTGTGGGGTGGGTGTCATCATTGAAGATATAATGTCCGGACTTTTCAACTCCTTTTAACAAAAAGGATATCTCACAATTTTGAATGGATGTGTTTCGATCAATGGTTAGTATGGAGGGGCTTTAGTTGCCTTTAAATTGCTTTTGACTATTAAGAAGGGCACAAGCCCTTTAAATCTCCAATTGATTGAGCCCTTTTGCGGCCACGAATAATATAAAAAAAAAACTTTCTGTACCCCCCGGCCAAAAATAAAAACAAGTGCATTGAGGGCGTTCGGGGGGGGGGGGTTATCAAACTTCAAGAATTAATTTACAAAACTTTGAGATACTTTGAACGAAATGACTATATAAGAAATTTGATGGGACGTGTTTGAGAAAATGGTGGGAGTGAAAGAGATGTTAATTGCACTCCAATCACTTCCGATTATTAAAAAGGGCGCTAACCGTTTAAAATTCCAATCAAATGACCCCTTTTTCAAGTGTATACGATAGTACTCTCAATAAAAAACTTATATTCCCCCAGGACATAACTTACAACTCCCGCCATGAGTGCTGTGGCGGGAGTGTCATCCTTAAAGATACAATTTCCGGACCTATCAGCTGTATTTAACAAGAAGGCTATCTCACAATTTTGATAGGCTGTATTTGGATAAATGGTAGGCATGGACGGGGTGTTAGTTGCCTTACAATCCCTTTCGACTATTAAAAAGGCCCCTAGCCCTTTTAATTTCCAATCGAATGAGCCCTTTTTCAATTTTCTATGGCAGAGCTTTCAATAAAACCTTATATGTCCCCAGGGCATAAATTACAACCCTTGCCCTGAGGACTGTGGGGGAGTATCATCCTCAAAGATATAATTTGCGGACCTTTCAACTATATTGAACAAAAAGGCCATCTCACAATTTTGATAGGATGTGTTTGGATAAATGGTAGGCATGGAAGGGGCGGGCATGGAAGTTTCTACGACAACACTTTTTATAAAAAAGCTTATATGCCCCCAGGGTATAACTTACAACCCTTGCCCTGAGGGCTGTTGGGGGGGTCATCCTCAAAGACCAAATTTCCAGAACTTACAACTACGTTGAACAAATTTAATATTTAAAAATTTTGATTGGATGTGTTGGGGGAAAAGGTAGGAGTGAGAGGTGGGCTAGTTGCCCTCCAATCACTTTCGACTATTAAAAGGGCAGTAGCCCTTTGAATTTCCAATCGAATTAGCCCTTTTTTAAGTTTCTATGACAAAGCGTTTTATAAAAACCTTATATACCCCAAAGCAACACTAACAACCCTTGCCGTGAGAGCTGTGAGGGGAGTGTCCTCCTGAAAAACATAATTTCTATATGGGAATTAACTATGCTCAACAAAATGGCTATCTCAAAATTTTGATTGGATTTATTTGGGGAAATGGTGGGTGTGGAAGGGATGTTAGTTGTCCTCCAATCGCTTTTGACCAATTAAAAGGGCACTAGCCATTCCAATCGAATGAATCCTTCTCGAAGTTTCTACAACAACTCCTTCGATTAGAAATGCCCTGGTCAAAACCTGACAAAAATTAATACATTGTGCCAACATCGTTCTTTACTTAGGCAGCGCAAGCCCTGCCTATGATGCACCATATCACTAATTCTGCTTGAAACGGTTTTGTTTGACATTGGAATTGTTTTACTTCGCTTTGCCTCTTTCTCTCCAAACATAAAGAAATTAATTTCTACTGCGGCAGTGAGAATTAGATTTTCGTCAATAGTAAGGTTGTTTACCAGCCTTCACAATCAAATGACTATTTTTGGAAGATTTTACAGCATTTTTATTTGTTCTGCAAAAGAATTTTTTTTTTATCCTACTTTTAACATCTTCCAAAAGACATTCAAAGTACCGCAGTTTCTTTTTCACTAAATTCTCATGTTTGATTTCAAAATGGCGTTTTAAAAGAGGAGGGTTTATACATTTGTTTGATAAAGTTTCAGAACAAACACCCATTGTGTATTAGTCTCGTCTGAGATTCCAGCCCTAGTAGAACCTAATTTCAAGTACAGCTCGTCATATTTTTATTTTTACTTTTAGATTCATTTGCCAGTTTTTCGGTTGTTTTTTTTCCCTTGGTCTGCTTATTAGTAACAAGACGGTCGGGACTACTTTCATTTTGTGAAGTTGAAGGATCAGAACTTTTATTCAGAGCTTAATGACCCTTTCTTTTACAGACATTTATCAATTTATTTTTATTTTAAAATTCACTTACGCACCTGTATCAATGCACTGACGTACTGTTTGAACCGGATTGAGTGTCTGCAGAATAACAGAACACACCACAAAAATAACAAAACACTGACAGCGTGCTTGTAATAACAGACAATACTAATGCAGTGTAATGACACGAAAGACTGGCCGGCCTCAAACATGACCCCTCAAAGCAAGACCCTGGTGGCCAAGAAATAAAACAGTGAAAAAAATGTACTTCATATGATGTCTATTTTCCTGAACCTCTTGAGATCTGGATTGAATTAAGGACTTTGCTATAGATTTCGAAGTATCAGTACTCACTATCTTAAATTCAGTCCATGCTGACATACATTGCCTACGTCTTTCAGAACCATCATGTTGCTTTAATAGAGCAGAACCGTCTTTCCACTTGCAAAATCCTGACTCAATGAAAGCCCTTTTTCCAGCAGTTTCTCCAGCTCTTAGAGTCCCCATAGAAAAATGGCGGCAAGCAAAACAAAACACGGAATTCAAATTTTTTGAGTATTCAATCCATTCATAAGTCTTATAATAATGTGCACTGAATTTCCTTCCGTTAGAAGTGGAAGCCGGATATCTCTCAAGAATAGGTTGAGCTGGTTTGTCGTGACGAGTCCTAGAGATATCTGAGAGAGTTTCTTGACTGCTACTGGAACCTGCAAGGGGTTCAACGATGCAGACCGAACTTTCATGTTGATCTGAGCCATTTATTGTTCTGCTTGTTTCCAAAATTCTGTCACAAGTGGGGGAATTTATCTCAACTAACCCGAGACTTTGGGCGCTGACACTATTGCCAGTTTCTTGCACTAAAGTTTCTTCATTTTTCTTCTGCATTTTCACCAAAAAAAATCCAAAGTGTGTTGTCGCTTTTTACTCATATTTAAACGAATTGTAGACAAGGACTTCACTCAGACACGGCAAGAGAAGAACTGAAGAAACACTTAGAAACTCACTTAGAAAATCACTCCCATACTCCACGGTGAAACTACCCCGCTTAGAAGCCCCATAAACCAATCACTTACATTTCCTGTTCACGACAGTCCCATACACTCCACTGGGACTAGTCATCCCATAAACTATTCAACAACGTCAAGAATCTGCTGACCAAAACCCCCTTGAAACCCTAGAACATATTTCCTTCCCCAGCTACTAAAAAAGGGAATATACAAAACTCATAGTTTACAACAAATTCTTCACAAGAACAATAACGAAACAGGTACTGACCACATGAAGCTTAGTTTTGACTGAACCCTCCTCGGAAATAAAATAGTGTAGACGCGCTCGCTCTTAGACATTTCAAAACAAGATTATATAATTAGGGCACCAGTTTGTTGGTCCTATTTATTGGACCAGTTGCTGGTTTAATATAGCATATAGCTAAAATAAAAAATAGCTGTGAAATATAAATAAGAAGGTAATTTTCAAAATCTCGGGGGGCCAGGGCCCCCCCCTGCCCCCCCTAATTGGCGCCCCTGGTTCACACAGGTATACTCCTCTGTCTAAATTAAAACAAATGTCGGGTTTCTGAAAATTTTCCTTTATAGAATTTTCCTAAACTGGTATCCAAATTAACTACATCGTATCTTCTCTCAAAATGTCCTTATATAGCCCTAGGTTCCTTACAAAACATTTCTAATTTCGATTTTTTTTTATTATTATTTTTCCCTAGAGTTGATTCTAAATGGCAAACCATGCTGTAACAAAAAAGTCCCAGTAAAACAGCAAGTTATGAATAATAACCTGAAATACGGAGAGAGAAGGCTCTTACATCCTTGCAAATTTTAAATAGGATATGAATAACCAGCAACTGGACTTCATAAAATCCAATAAACATTTTGGCTAATATTGACCCTGGTTGAAAATAAGGTAAAGGGGAAGAGCATTCACATTGTGAAAACTATACAGCTTCTGTGGTTAAAGAACATATTCTGTGGTTAACATCACTTGCCTTGAAATTGATATTTGTAATTCTCTTAAAACCAGAAAGGTCATAATGGCAGTCCTGTTTGACTCGTCAAATCCCTAGGAAAATGTAGTCCATGATAAGCTAATTGATCTTTTAATTAACCTTGATATTCCATACTCTTTCATAAGTTTCATGAAGTTCTTTTTAAGAGATAGAAGTTTTTATGTTCAAGTAAGTGAGTATAGAAAGGAGATAAAACCCATTACTAGAGGTCTTCCTCAATGAACGATTTTGAGTTCCCTTCCATTCAATTTGTATGTTTCAGAATTCCAATTATCTCACTCATTGTTTGGCCTTTACGCAGATAATTTGATTACCTGGAAGTCCAGAAAGGACATTGCACTTCTTCAAAGCCTTATTCAACAGGATATGAGATTAGTTTAGAGATTCTCTTCAGCTTTTGGCTTTCCAATTTCATATAGTAAAACCAAAGCCATTATATTTACTAATTGCTCAAGAGATCCTCCCAATCCACTTCACATTTTCTCTAGTGAAATTCCATATTGCAACTTAGTGAAGCTGCTTGGCCTATGGATAGATTTCAAAATATTGTGGCATGCACACATAAAATCTTTTAAATTCATGATCATTCGGAGACTTCGTGTTCTAAAGAGACTAGCTGGAAGTAAATGGGGATGCCACCCTAAAGTTATTTTGGATTCTTATAAATTATATATCCGACCTATTCTAGAATATGGTATCCAATTCTTCTCAATTCGTTCAACATTGTGCATTTAAAACCCTGGAATCTTTACAAAATTCTACTCTTCGAATTGCTCTTAGTTCACACAGGTATACTCCTCTGTCTAAATTAAAACAAATGTCGGGTTTCTGAAAATTTTCCTTTATAGAATTTTCCTAAACTGGCATCCAAATTAACTACATCGTATCTTCTCTCAAAATGTCCTTATATAGCCCTAGGTTCCTTACAAAACATTTCTGATTTCGATTTTTTTTATTATTATTTTTCCCTAGAGTTGATTCTAAATGGCAAACCATGCTGTAACAAAAAAGTCCCAGTAAAACTGCAAGTTATGAATAATAACCTGAAATACGGAGAGAGAAGGCTCTTACATCCTTGCAAATTTTAAATAGGATATGAATAACCAGCAACTGGACTTGGGGTCCAGCAACTGGACCTCAAGTCTTACCGACCTATTTCTGTTTTACAAGCTTTCACTGAAGTCCTTGAAAGGCTTATGTTGTCAAGAATTGAGAGGTTTGCTGAAATTAATAATTTATTTCCAAGTGAACAAACAGACTTCAGAAAAGAAAATATTCTGTGGTTAACATCACTTGCCTTAAAATTGATGTTTGTGATTCTCTTAAAACCAGACAGGTCATAATGGCAGTCCTGTTTGACTCGTCAAATCCCTAGGGAAATGTAGTCCATGATAAGCTAATTGATCTTTTAATTAACCTTGATATTCCATACTCTTTCATAAGTTTCATGAAGTTCTTTTTAAGAGATAGAAGTTTTTATGTTCAAGTAAGTGAGTATAGAAAGGAGATAAACCCCATTTCTAGAGTTCTTCCTCAACGAAGGATTTTGAGTTCCCTTTCCATTCAATTTGTATGTTTCAGAAATCCAATTATATCACTCATTGTTTGGCCTTTACGCAGACAATTTGATTATTTGGAAGTCCAGAAAGGATATTCCACTTCTTCAAAGCCTTATTCACCAGGATATAAGATTAGTTAAGAGATTCTCTTCAGCTTTTGGCTTTCCAATTTCATATAGTAAAACCAAAGCCATTATATTTACTAATTGCTCAAGAGATCCTCCCAATCCACTTCACATTTTCTCTAGTGAAATTCCATATTGCAACTTAGTGAAGCTGCTTGGCCTATGGATAGATTTCAAAATGTTGTGGCATGCACATATAAAATCTTTTAAATTCATGATCATTCGGAGACTTCGTGTTCTAAAGAGACTAGCTGGAAGTAAATGGGGATGCTACCCTAAAGTTATTTTGGATTCTTATAAATTATATATCCGACCTAATCTAGAATATGGTATCCAATTCTTCTCAATTCGTTCAACATTGTGCATTTAAAACCCTGGAATCTTTACAAAATTCTACTCTTCGAATTGCTCTTAGTTCACACAGGTATACTCCTCTGTCTAAATTAAAACAAATGTCGGGTTTCTGAAAATTTTCCTTTATAGAATTTTCCTAAACTGGCATCCAAATTAACTACATCGTATCTTCTCTCAAAATGTCCTTATATAGCCCTAGGCTCCTTACAAAACATTTCTGATTTCGATTTTTTTTTATTATTATTTTTCCCTAGAGTTGATTCTAAATGGCAAACCATGCTGTAACAAAAAAGTCCCAGTAAAACTGCAAGTTATGAATAATAACCTGAAATAAGGAGAGAGAAGGCTCTTACATCCTGGCAAATTTTAAATAGGATATGAATAACCAGCAACTGGACTTGGGGTCCAGCAACTGGACCTCAAGTCTTACCGACCTGTATCTGTTTTACCAGCTTTCACTGAAGTCCTTGAAAAGCTTATTTCGTCAAGAATTGAGAGGGTTGCTGAAATTAATAATTTATTTCCAAGTGAACAAACAGGCTTCAGAAAAGAATATATTCTGTCGTTAACATCACTTGCCTTGAAATTGATATTTGTGATTCTCTTAAAACCAGAAAGGTCATAATGGCAGTCCTGTTTGACTCGTCAAATCCCTAGGGAAATGTAGTCCATGATAAGCTAATTGATCTTTTAATTAACCTTGATATTCCATACTCTTTCATAAGTTTCATGAAGTTCTTTTTAAGAGATAGAAGTTTCTATGTTCAAGTTAGTGAGTATAAGGGAGAGATAAAACCAATTACTAGAGGTCTTCCTCAAGGAACGATTTTGAGTTCCCTTCCATTCAATTTGTATGTTTCAGAATTCCAATTATCTCACTCTTTGTTTGGCCTTTACGCAGATAATTTGATTATTTGGAAGTCCAGAAAGGATATTGCACTTCTTCAAAGCCTTATTCAATAGGATATAAGATTAGTTAAGAGATTCTCTTCAGCTTTTGGCTTTCCAATTTCATATGGTAAAACCGAAGCCATTATATTTACTAATTACTCAAGAGATCCTCCCAATCCACTTCACATTTTCTCTAGTGAAATTCCATATTGCAACTTAGTGAAGCTGCTTGGCCTATGGATAGATTTCAAAATGTTGTGGCATGCACACATAAAATCTTTTAAATTCATGATCATTCGGAGACTTCGTGTTCTAAAGAGACTAGCTGGAAGTAAATGGGGATGCCACCCTAAAGTTATTTGGATTCTTATAAATTATATATCCGACCTAATCTAGAATATGGTATCCAATTCTTCTCAATTCGTTCAACATTGTGCATTTAAAACCCTGGAATCTTTACAAAATTCTACTCTTCGAATTGCTCTTAGTTCACACAGGTATACTCCTCTGTCTAAATTAAAACAAATGTTGGGTTTCTGAAAATTTTCCTTGATAGAATTTTCCTAAACTGGCATCCAAATTAACTACATCGTATCTTCTCTCAAAATGTCCTTATATAGCCCTAGGTTCCTTACAAAACATTTCTGATTTTGATTTTTTTTTTTATTATTATTTTTCCCTAGAGTTGATTCTAAATGGCAAACCATGCTGTAACAAAAAAGTCCCAGTAAAACTGCAAGTTATGAATAATAACCTGAAATACGGAGAGAGAAAGCTTTTACATCCTGGCAAATTTTAAATAGGATATGAATAACCAGCAACTGGACTTCATAAAATCCAATAAACATTTTGGCTAATTACGATCCTGGTTGAAAATATGTTAAAGTGGAAGAGCATTCACATTGTGAAAACTATACAGCTTCTGCATATTATGAAGAAAGATTTGTTTACCTAATGCTTCTTCTTCTTAATATTCCTAAGTCCATCCCTATACCCCAAAATTACTATCTATTGGTTTTTAAGATCACTTCTGGTGTAACTAATTCCCGGAACCTCCCCCCCAAATAATGCCTTAGAATGACGTTAAATAACAAAAGATAGAGAGAGGAGAGAACAAAATGAATCTTTTAAGTTCTAGGAGAGGGGTAAATTTGACCTTTTAATTATCTCTTTAAATACACAAAAAGGAGTTTTTAATATAAGTATCCATCGAAAAGATTTACTTTCAAAATCTAAGGAGGTAGAGAACCAAAGGGGGGGGGGGGAGAGGGGAGGTGGCCAGTTTTCCAATTTACATCATTAATACCAGGATGCAGCCTTTTCTATATTTGAAAATGAACTAAAATTATTTCACTTTGACAGTTTTCAACCTTTTTGTCGTTAGCATATTTCTAACTAGCAGTAGTACATAATGCCAAATAAAAACAAACATAGTTTTAGCTGTCTAGTGTATGGCTGAACAATAGCCAAAATACCGTCTGAACTCTACAATGTAGGCCTAACGTCATATAGTTTTCTTAGCATAAGAGAAAAACAAAGGAATGAAAATGTTGATGTGTTAAGTGGCCTCTCCTGTTGCACGGATCCTTGTCAATGAAACCGGAAATAGTTCTATTTTTGAGGGGCAGCAGATTGATAATGAGCAAGTTGGTTGCTTTAAAAATACTTATGCTTATACATAAAAAGGATTAAAGAATACTATTTAAAAATAAAGCATTGAAAAAGTACTACTTTCATACAAAGTAAGAAAATAGAACTACTTTGATCAAAAAGTATTAAAGCAGTACTCGGATACTCCCTTTGGCAACCCTGTCTGTAAGCGTTGCCATCTATGTCCTATTTCTTTTATGTCTTCCAGTTTTAGAGGGCAGACCTTTTAAAGCTACTTTAAATAATTTTTTTTTATTTTGAGTTTTTACAAGGTTTTGCAAAGCAAGTTTCCTTTTCCATTGCTTATTCCATGAATAGAGTATTGGTGAACTCCTTTTTTTTTAGTAATATTTTATTTGTTTATTTGGTCTTTACTCCGTTGTTGAGTTTGTACATAACCACAAGCGGCAACAGAACAAAATGTACGAGTGGATTAATGAACAAATCAAATCCGGACACAATTCTTGTTTAACCCTGTTTCTCCTGTTTTAACACGTCATTTTTGAATATTCATTTTCAACAGCCTTTGATCACCTAGGGTAGTAATACCACGTTCAAACTGTCTATTTACTAGAAAAATGGTACGAAAAACTGAAACTAGTCAAAAAATGCATTTCTTTTTTGAAATATATGTGGAATATATAGTTTATCGGCTAACTCTACCAGAGCTTTCTATTTTTTCTTCTATTGTCCAGCATGCATTCTTCAGACAATTTGTTCTTTTTTGTTGGAACAACACTAAAAAACTGTTTTATTTTTTACTTATTGTCTCTTTTTCGGCACTTTTTCTAAAAAGAAATCAACAATACTATTTTCCGTCCTATTTTTTTCTAAATATGGGACTAAATTAGTGAAGGGACTCGATAAATGGCGTGATCTGAAAATTTTAGTTAGAGTGATAATAATTTGTAGGGTATCAACTTCCTATATTATTTTTTTCTAATTTGCAGTTGGAATCTTAAATGGGGAGAAAATGTGTATACCCTAAATTGGAAGTCGCAAGTGACTTTCATTTGTGGCTAGGGGGACAAAAGCTCAGATAATCTGATTAGGAAGTTAAAAAAATGTTAACTCGTCAAATCCCAAATTTGACAAGTTTTATATGTCACATATTTATCAATTGTAAGCTTAAAGCATACAATGACAGATTCCTGATTCTTTTTGTCTCAAGTTTTAAAAAAATTCAAAAGTTTGGAATTTTAGGGTTGTCGAGCCCAAAGTTCCCCACTTCCTGTGTTCCTGGCTAAGTGGACGTGCGCTGGGTTGATAATTCTTTGTCCAAGGGGCATGGGTTCGATCCCTTGCGTGGCCAGTTATTTGGTTTGGAACGAGGGTCAGTGGTTTGACTCTGTAAGTTCACCCAGAGTTGACGCAGCTCTAAATGTGTACCTAGAGAAACCTGGGGAAGGTAAGTAGGAAGGATGTGTGAGAGCACAGAATGGCTGGCCCCCAGCCCCAATTGCACTTCCTGGCTAAAGGGCCAGAAAACAGAGATCAACACCACCGGATTGGACCTTAAGGGTATAGTTCCGTAGTAAACTATTCTTACTTCAAAGAATAGTAAACTATTCTTACTTCAAAAAATGCATAAAAATTGTGATTAACACATTTTGAATATGCTTCAATACCATTTATCCCCCCCCACCTCTGATGTGCAAATTCCTTTGCACAATCAATTACAATATAAATACATATCTATATGTATTTAATATGTAAAAAGTGCAAATTATATTCTGCAGTAAAGTATATAATTTGTATATTATGTATTTTACTACAGTACCATGGATAATAGTACAAATTATATTCTAGCTTTTAGAAAGCATAGCGGTTTAGAACCCTACTCATATTAATTTCTGCTCGTTTTGAGTTTGCCTCTGTTATCTTATTAAATTTCTGTTCCTTTTGAATTTCAATTATATATTGATGCTGATTTGTGGTAGTTGTATGCTTGGTAGATTATTTGATTATTTCATTGTTCCTTTTTGGTTTAATGGAGTTCTTTACTTCTTTTGAAAAAATTATTTTGTGGAAAAAGTTTTTTCCATTAATTTAATAGAAAAAACCATTCGTTCGCTGAAGAAAAATAAATCTTCTGGTAAAGACGGTCTGCATCCAGAACCATATGAAGCTGCTGACGAGATTGTCGCAGCTCAATTCAAACCACTGATTGATATAATCTGGACCGAAAAAATTACTCGAAAAACTGGAAAGTTTCATTCCTTGTTCCTTTCATCAAAAAAGGGTGACAAATCAGAATTCAGAACTACCGTATAATTGCTCGCACTGATATTACGGCAAAGTTGGCAGTGCCAGGTATATGGTTTACCGCTATTATCTTCATCGATTTTATAGTAGCAGTCAACACAGTTGAGCAAGTCGTTCTCTGGTAAGATAAGATATTTATTTCTAGAAATTGCTATCACAAGCCCTGAAGGGCTGAATTCGAATTTCAAATTCCATAAAAAACAAACAAGCAAGAAAATCATAACAAAAGCACAACAACTAAAAGATTGGCAACCAATGAAAAAAAAATTAAAATAAATAAATAATCAAATATCGGAATGCTGTATGATTCCTTTGTCACTTGTATTAAAAACTTCAAAATGACAACTAGTTAATAAGATATAAACTAATAAAACTGAAAAAAAATAGATAATATACACATTAACAAATGTTTAAAAAACAACATAAAAAGGGGATAGGGAGCAAAAAAAAGAGTATAGAGGAAACTGAGCTGTTTCTTTTATTATATAAGAGAAAAGACAAAATTTATGTTCAAATAAGCAAATACCAGCGTTCGGATACTTTGATAACACAAAGTCAGCACTTATAAGAAATTGTTAGATAAATTTGCGTTTCTGGTCAATACTTTGGTTAGGGGAATGATAAAAGACGGTGGTTACAATTAAATTGAAAGGGCGGGGAAGTACTTTCGGTCGAAGGCTCAGCCATAGAATTTCATCATAATCTGATAAGTTGGGGGTGGGGATGTGTTTAGGTTGGAGGTTATCTCGGACAAAAAAATAATATACCACCCCCTTTTTTCACGAGAGGGTGATCGGGAGGGCGAAGTTTTATAAACTGAGTATAATTGCTAATTTTTAGGAAATCTGGGTTCTGGGACTGAACCTCTGTCACAGCAATAATATTAATTTTATGAATTTCAGAGATACCCTCGAGTTCGGTAATTTTGTTAAAATTCAGGCTGTCAGCATTGTTGATTAGGAAATCAGGACATTTAAACCGATTTCTTTTTTGTGATTTTTTTTCAATTTGGGAGGGAATTATTTGGGTTTGAAGCTTAGGAGAAGTATGATGTGGATCAGGGGGAAGCTTTGTGGCGCTCTTAATAAGAAGTACCGGACCAGGCTCGAGAGAAAAGGAGGACAGCGAACAAATTATGGGAATATTATTAAGTTGGGATGGAACTGCGGTGGAGTTCGTCTTACTATTTGAAGTTTTAGAAATTTTGCATGGATGTGTTACCTGTGGATCATTCTGCCTGCTTACTCTTAAACCAGAGTCATACTGGTAGGGTAGCCAGGGGGGATAAAGTGCAAGGGAAGGAAGAAAGGTTTCCTGGTGATCTGGGAATAAGTGAAATTGGGAGTGATCTTTATATGGGGGTTGGGGGGGCAAGATGATGCTGAGGGAGGGAAGTAAGGTGGGGGGTGTCTGAGAGGGGAGGGGTTGGGTTGGTTTTGGCAAATAACGGGTGGAGTCCAGAACCGGTCGGTAACTTCTTGGACGCACGGAGAATAACGGAGTCAAAAGGAAGGGGATTTTTGGGAGGAAAATGAGTAACGGGGGGTTTGGGGATGGTCCGAATTGAGTAAAGTGATTGTGGGGGTTGGACTGACTGGGCAGGCGTAAGTACATGGGGTGGAGGATTGTTTTGAGGGATGGGTTCCTGAGGTATACTGCGCTGTATCGGGTATGCAGGGGGATAAGACTGAAAGTCAAACGGAACACGAAATAGGGGAGAGGGGGGGTCGTGAATACTTTTGGCGTCGCCCTAAAAAACGTTGGTTTTGAGGCCCAGTTTTGTGGAACCTACTACGACTCTTAATGGGCAATTTGATATGATGTTTTGCACAGCCAAAGCATCTTCCATTTGAAAATTGTTTGCAGATATCAACATGGGGGTATTTGCACAGATTATTTATACAACGGCTAAAAACATGAAACTTACAAATGTGTAGATATTTACAATTACTAGACATACATCTACTGTCTAAAAATCTAAAGCACACATTCGGTTGATTACACTTAAGATCACTGAACTCATTTTTGTGAATATATAATTGCATTGGGTAATAATTTCCGCTTGTAAGTTCGACATCATTGTCAATCTTTAAAGATGTGTCATTACTACTGGATTTTAAGAATAAATTATCTTCAGTTAAAACAAGGTCAGAAGAATTAGTTTGCGTAACCTTTTTAATCCCTTGAAAAAATTCTGACGAGGGAAGTTCACTAACACTTGCTTCATTACATATAGTGACGTTTTCAGATTCAAGGGGTTTTACAGTTTTTACTCAACTTGAAGAATTTGGATAATGCATATTTGGATTAGAAGTATCAGCTGAAGGAGAAACACTGGGCGATGTAGGGGATTTTAATGCATGTGTAGCATCAACAATTGCTAGCTGAAAACCGACTTTTAATATTTTGATCTCATTTTCCTTGAAAAGATCACTTTTCTGACGTTCATAAAGATCGGATAAACTATCATAAAGAAATTCAAGATTAGTAATCCGTTTCCTGAGATTGACGATTTCCGCGTCTTTTTTTATGCAATCTTCACAGGTTTGGGGCTCGAAGACACTAGCCGTTTCTTCAATGCTGGCCGATTCACCTTTACTGGAACCAATAGATTTGGGGGGAAATTTGGGATTGATGGGCTGTGGTTATTTTTGTAGAATCAATCGATCCATCAGAACTATTGTTGACATTACTCGAAGCACAAGGTATAGTAGGGTAATTTGTAATACCACTTCGAACGATCATTTCAAGTTGATTTTCGTTGGAGATAGATGAATTTTCTTCATCCGAAATAACGGGGGATTTTACAGCCTCGATTGGTTGAACCACTTCTGGTTTATTATCGATGGTATTAATCACGTCATTTTCAACCATCGACACTCGGCATTGTACGCATAACCAATTAGGCTTTTTAAGGCGATTACTTGTTGTTATGCCAGCACAAGCAGGGTGCAACCAAGCATTGCACTTAGAACACTTGAAAGACCCAGTTCCACATTTTCTGTAGCATTCATTACAAGGATGGGACATTCTAGGCTAAAGAATAAAAACGAGACAGACCATGAATTGGAAGCTATATCTTCAACTAAAACCTGGTCGCCTAAGCCAGGATTAGCACTGGTACTTGCTAAACAAAAGTTCACAAGGCTGATCTTGCGTCTTCACTTAAAAATCACAAACGTCATTTATTTCAAAACAAGACATCTTGACAGGTCAAGATCTAATGGAAGACTGTATCCAAGAAGAAGATGGAATGCCTTTATATTATGTAGATCTTTTGAAAGTATACTATGAGGGCACGCAGATGCGGGCACGAGCTTATGGTGAAGAGTCTGAAAATTTCGATGTGCATTCAGGAGTGAAACAAGGCGACGGCCTATCCCCCATCGTTTTAGTTGTGTAATTGACTAGATTATAGAGAGAGGTATCAGCAAAGATGAAGGAGCGATGGTTGGAAAAGGTGTTCAGATCACTGACATGGGTTATGCTGATGATGTAGCCATCACTGAGGATGATCTACTAAAACTCCAAATGATGATGGATAAAGTTTCATACTACTTTTTAATAGTCCTAGGATTCCCTCTTCTATATTATTAATCTAAAAACTTTTTCTAAAAAATGAGCTTTTCAAAAAAATTTAAAGAACTCCATTAAACCAAAATGAACAAAAATAAAATCAAATAATCTACCAAGCATACAATTACCACAAATCAGTATAAATAAATAAATAAAACCCAAAACAAGCAGAAATTAAAATAAATAACCGAATCAAACTCAAAACGAGTAGAAATTAATGTAAGTAGGGCTCTAAACCCCTATGCTTTTTAAAAGGCAGAATATAATTTGTACTTTACAGAAAAAAATCAAATGAATTTACTAAAAAAAAATTCATTGTCAGTTTAAAATACATATTTTAATATTTATTCCTTAAAATCTTAATTAATTTTAGATTTCTTAAAGTTATAAAAATGAAAACATTCTATAGAACTTTTTTGAGTAAAGTACACATTATATTCTTGCTTTTAGAAAGCAAAAGGGTTTAGAACCCTACTCATATTAATTTCTGCTCGTTTTGAGTTAGACCCTGTTATTCATTCTGATTTATGTTTGTTTCAGGTTTCATTTGTTTATTGATACTGAGTTGTGGTAGTTGTATGCTTGGTAGATTATTTGATTCTATTTTTGTTCATTTTTGATTTAATGGAGTTCTTTGCTTTTTTGAAAAACTTATTTTATGGAATTTTTTTTAAATTAATTTCTGCCCACTTTATATTGACAGTCTTTTTCAGGAAAAAGACTGAACCTCTTCTAAAGTTAAACAACCATCCCTTCTATAGAAACCTTAAATGCACACTGGGCGTAACTTACAACCCTTGCCCCTAATACCTGTGGTTTGTGTCAACCCCAAAAGCTTTGTTATATGATATTTAGACTTTTTTTTGAATAGAATGGCTATCTCAAAATTTCTATTAGATGCATTTTGAGACAATACTACATGTGTGTCTAGAGGGTGGGGGGGGTATCTGCCTTCTGATCACCTTGACCCTCAAAAAGAGCACTAGAGTGTCTGATCACCAATTCAATGAGCCCCCTCCGAAGTTAATATGACCATGCTGTCAATAAAAAAACCTATATGCCCCCGGGATATAACATACAACCCTTGCCCTGAGGGCTGGGGGGATTTTTATCCTCAAGACATAATTTCCAGACCTTTCAAATACGTTGAATAAAATGACAATCTCAAAATTTTGATGGAGAGTGTTTTGGCAAAGTGATGGGCGTGGGGGGGCATTTGCCCTCTGATCACTTTCGAGTGATAAAGAAAGGCACTAGTCCTCTCAATTCTCAATTGAATGAGCCCTTTTTTAGATTTTATGACAAAAATTTCCATAAGAATCTTATTCATCTTCGTAAGTTATGCTTAAAGGGCATAACTTACGACCCTTGTCCTGAGGGTTATGGGAGGAGGGTTGTCATCCTCAAAGACTTCATTTCCAGACCTTTCAACTACGTTGAACAAAATAACCATTTTAAAATGTTCATCATAAATATTTGGGAAAATTATGGGCGTGGGGGGATGGGTGATTCTCCCTCCGATTACTTTCGACTATTAAAAAGGCTAATAGCCCTCTCTTTTTCAAATTGAATGAGCCCTTTTTTAAGTTTATACGACAACGCTTTCTATAAGAACCTTATATGCCCCCAGGGCATAACACACAACCATAGCCTTAAGGGCTGTGGGGGGGGGTCCATACTCAAACACATAATTTCCAGGCCCTTAAACTATGTTCTACAAAATGGCTATAACAAAATGTTGATCGAAAGTGTTTTCGGAAATGATGGGCATGGGGTGGGGCTTTCGCCCCCTGATCACTTTTGAAATTTTTTTTCTTGAATATGTTCGGGGAAATGGTGGGCGTGAGAAGGGGGTTAGCTGCCCTCCAATCACTTTCGAATATTAAAAAGGGCTCTAGCCCTTGAAATTTCCAATCGAATGAACCCTTTTTGAAGTTCTATGACAACACTCTATAAAAACTTTATATGCCCCCATAGCATAACTTACAACCCTCGCCCTGAGGTTTGTGTTTGTCTGGGGGAAGTGGGCTGTCATCCTCAATGACCTAATTTTCAGACCTTCAAGAAACGTTGAACAAAATGGTTATCTCAAAATTTTGATTGGATATATTTGGGGAAATGGTGGTCGTGAGAGGGGGTTAGTTGCCCTCCAATCCCTATTGACTATTAAAAAGGGCACTAGCCCCTTCATTTTCCAATCGAATGTGCCCTCTTTGAAGTTTTTACGGCAACATTTTCTATTAAAACCTTATATAACCCCAGGGAATAACTTACAACCTTTACCATGAGGGCTGTAGGGGAGTTTCATCCTCAAAGAGCTAATTTCCAAAAATTTCAACTACGTTGCCAAAATGGTCATCTCAAAATTTTAGACTGTACCCATTGCTTTCTTTCGTGAACAGAACTTTTAACACATATTCAAAAATCTTAGTGCTGTAAGGCTCAAAATATCTGGTTCTATAAAACAGATCCACCATTAAATATATCTAAAAAAGTTCGAACACTAGAATGTTTTATTTTAGTTATGCTGACTGTAACGTGTTTTATTTCCATTATATTAAAAAATAAACATGCCCCTTACAGTTACTTCATATGGGAAAACTTGGTTTCTATATATATATATATATATATATATATATATATATATATATATATATATATATATATATATATATATATATATATATACATGTATATTTATTGAACCTGAGTAAATATAATTGATAAAAATCAAGAAGAGGATTAGTGGCTACAGTAGACAACTGGTAAGTTGGCTACTAGTTTCTGACTTGCTTGTATAATTTACAAAAAAATATTTGATTAATCTTAACGAGAAAAAGAAACTGCCAAAACCTCTAAAAAAAAGGTACCAAGATCTTTAAGTCTTGGATGGTATGCAAAAAAGGTTTTTTTAAACATCTTGAGATAGCCATAAATATATGGATATTTAAAAATTTCGATTGGATATGTTTGGGGAAATGGTGGGCGTGAGAGAGGGGTTAGCTGCCCTCCAATCAATTTGAATTATTAAAAAGGGCACTTGCCCTTTTAATTTCCAATCGAATAAGCCCCTTTTGAAGTTCCTACGAACACGCTTTCTATAAAAACCTTATTTTCCCCAAAGGCAAAACTTACAACCCTTGTGCTGAGGGCTGTGGGGGGATTGTTATCCTCAGAGACATAATTTCCAGACTTTTCAACTATGTAGAACAAAATGTCTAAATCAAAACTTCTATTGGATATGTTTGGGGAAATTGTGGCCCTGGGAGGGGTGTTAGTTTTCGTCCAATCACTTTTGACTATTAAAAAGGGCACAATTCTTTTAATTTCCAATTGAATTAGCCCTTTTCAAAGTTTCTATGACAACGCTCTCTGTAAAATTCTTATACGCCACCACGGCATAACTTACAACCCTTGCTCTGAGGGATGTGGGGGGTTATCATCATCAAATACATAATATCCAGAACTTTCAACTACGTTGAAAAAAAATCTCAAATTTTGATTGAATGTGTTTGGGGAAATGGTCAGCATGAGAAGAGGGTTAGTTGCCCTCCAATCAGTTTTGACTAGCCTAATAAAAAGCGCACTAGCCCTTTCGATTTCCAATTAAATTAGACCTTTTTGAAGTTTCTACGACAACATTTTCTATAAGAAACTACATATGCCCCCAGGGCATACCTTACACCCAGTGTCTTGAAGGCTGTTGAGGGGAGGGGGGTTGTCATCCTCAAAGTCCCAATTTTCAGAACTTTCAACTACGTTGAACAAATTGACTATCTCAAAATTATGTGTTTGGGGAAATGGTGGATGTGAGTGGGTTGTTAGTTGCCCTCCAATCGGTTTTGACTTAAAAAGGGCACTAGTTCTTTCAATTTCCAATCGAATGAGCTTTTTTTGAAGTTCCTAAGAAAAAACTTTCAATAAAAACCTTATATGCCTCCAGGTCATACATTACAACTCTTGCTCTGAGGACATAATTTCCAGAACTTTCAACTATGTTGAACAAAATAACTATCTCAAAATTTTAATTGCATGAGTCTGGGTAAATGGTGAGCATGAGAGGGGGGTTAATTACTCTCCAATAACTTTGGACTAATTAAAATGGGAATAGCCCTTTCAATTTCCAATCAAATGAGTTTTTTTTGAAGTTTCTACGACGAAAATTTCTATAAAAATCTTATATGCCCCCAAGGCATAACTTACAACCCGTTGCCCTGAGGGCTCTGAGGGGGTTATCATCCTCAAAGACCTAATTTAAATAACTTTTAACAAGGGTAAAGTTACCGTTTTTTAAACATTTTTTGTAAAAAAAAAACGGTTTTTCTACTCCATAAGTCCTAATTTAAAGACTTTTGGTTTGAAAGGGTTTTAGTACGTAGGAAAAACATCTAGAAATATAATTTTTAGAAGTTTTTTCTGAAAAGGGTACAAAACTCTAATTTTCCGAAATTAGAGCTTTTTCACCAACAAATTCGACACAACAAAAAAGTCACCTATTTTCGACGCAAGTCAGAACCCAATTTGACACCTGTCGAAAAACCTGGGGAATACCTCTGGACGGAACTTGGTATATTTGACACGTGTCAAAATACTCGGGGAATAGATGTGGGTGGAACCTGTTGTATTCGACGTGTATATTCTTGTTTCTTTGTTTTTCTAAAAAAAGTATGTAGTATTTAGTATAACAAAATTGTTTAATAACAAGGAGTGGGATATTGTGAACTAGATCACATTAATCTTCTTTTTTCTAAGTCTTGCATATATGCCACAGGAATAGCATATCCAAATGCTATCTGGAATGACCCATTTCCTGTCAGTTTTAATGGCCCAGCAAAGATTTGTTCATTGTTGCCAGTGTATATGTCATCAACATTTGGCCATTTCAAAGTGTGATCTACGAGTCTAATACACTTGAAAAATTTTAGTTTGGACTTTATTTTGTCGGGCAAGTCCAAAATCATACCAACAAAATATGGCACCTTGCTGTTATGTCGTTAAAGAAAAGAAGAGACAATTTTTTTTTTTAGCTTCACTAATAAGTGCTGAAAGGGAACAATGACTTCCATACAAACCTCTACAATTTTGGCAGTAGGGGGTACCCATATATTCGACAGCTATATTTTTGTCAGTAGAACCTGGAATTTCGACACCAATCATTTCTAATTTGTTTTACATGTTCGGTGAAGTTCCGACAGTCATCTGTATTTCGATAGGGCCTGTTGCTGTCTGTCGAAAATTTCGACAAGGTTACTACAAGATATTCACAAAAAAAAATCAATTTATAGAAGCCATTATCTACGTTTGAACTTGACTAAAGGAACATTTTTAGTAAGCCTGGCATTCCACTACATTAAACAAGAATTTTCGACACTTGGAACCTAGTTTCGACTATGTAATATTTGTTGCAAATTTTAATTTAATTTTATCAAGAAAAAGGTAATGTGACACAAATTCAGATAAATCTGATGTAACTTGATGCATTTGTGCTAATCCCAATGAAAAAACAAATAACAGAAGTTTTTTTGCAATAAATAACCAAGTGACAGAAGTTTGAGCATTGCATACCTGAAAATTTGTCGGGAGCTTCTTTCGGGTCGAAAACAGGAAACTTGACTGAATTAAATGTTTTTTCCTTATCTGGGAGTACCGGATATTGTGTAAGCGTTTTCTATCGTTGAAACACGAAAACGGCTTCAAGAGATGGCGCACCAAGTCACGGCTAAGAAGAGTTGTTCCGTTCTGAAGAAAGATTTCGACAGGAGTTCCAAAATTGCACTGTCGAATCATCGGTACCTTTACCCTACGTTGAATAAATGGATTTTAAAATTTCGATTGCATGTGCTTTGGGAAATGGTGGGCGTGAGAGGGGGGTTAGTTGCCCTCCAATTAATTTCAACTATTAAAAAGGGCACTAGCCCTTTCAATTTCCAATCGAGTGATCCTTTTTTGAAGTTTTTACGACGACACTTTTTGAAAAAAAACTTTACATGTCCCCAGTGCATAATATACAACCCTTGCCATGAGGCTGTAAGGGGAGTTTCATTCTCAAAAAAATAAATCCAGAACTTTTAACAACGTTGAAGAATATCTGTATCTAAAAATTTTGATTGGATGTGTTTTGGGAGATGGTGGGCGTCAGAGGGGGTTATTTGCCACCCAATCACTTCTGATTATTAAAAAAGCCACTACACCTTTGACTTTTTAATTGAATGAGTCCTTTTTAAAGTTTCTACGACAACGCTTTTTATAAAAAAAAAACTTATATGCCCCCGGGGCGTAACTTGAAACCCTTGCCCTTGGGGTTGTAAGGGGAGTGTCCTCCTCAAAACATAAGTTCCAGATTTTTCAATTACGTTGAACAAAATGGCTATCTAAAAATTTCCATTTGATGTGTTTAGGGAAATGGTAGGCGTTAGATGGGTTTAGTTGCCCCCAATCACTTTCGACTATTAAAAAGGGCACTATCGCTTTCAATTTTAAATAAAATGAGCCCTTTTTGAAGTTTCTTTTAAAAACTATTTCTATAAAAACCTTATATGCCCCCAGGGCATAGCTTATAACCCTTGCCCTGAGAAGTTTGGCGGGTTTGTCATCCTCAAAGACATAATTTCCAGAAATTTCAAAGACGTTGAACAAAAGGGTATCTTACTATTTTGATTGGATGTGTTTGGGGAAATGGTGGGCGTGAGAGGGGGATTATTTGCTCTCCAATCACTTTTGACTGTTAACCTTTTGCGTATAAGTACATGTACAATAAATGTTTCTGATATTGACTGCCACCCGTCGTAGGTTTTTGAAAACCTTCGGCAGATGCCTTGTACAGTACGATAGAAACGCCTTTTGAGAAGATATAGCACTAAAGTCCTGGTAAAATAAATCCGTTAATTTTCAGCTGGAGGTGAGTTACGGAAAAGTGTACTCATAAAGGCCCAATGCCTGTCAGAGGCTTATTGTCGACCATATTGTGGAGTTCGAGAAAGCAACAGTCATTTCTAATTACAGAAGTTTCACTCAATGGGCTTTTGAAGCGATAGAAATAAAAAAAACATATTTTTGCAGGTTTATCAATTAATAGAAATACTGGTAATTTAAATATTGATCCTATTTGATTTATTTAAAAAAAAATGAACCAATATTTAAAAATAAAGTATTGCAAGATGTCCCAGAGGTTCGTTCAAATAACAAACCTAAGCGAATAGCAGCATCAAAAGCATCAATAGAAACATAAAACTATATTGCTTTAACTTATTCCTAGTTCATTTGCTATTTTAAAATGTTTACTCCAGTCACTTTTGTGAGGTGGTTTCATAAAATAATTTTAAAATTAGAAATTTTAAGTAATTTTGCTTTATATATTTTATGTTAATCTACTTTAGTTTTTTTTTTTACGCTGAAGACACCTTGTTAGATACGGGTAAAATATTCATTTTTGTGTTTTTTTTTCTTCGTTTGATTTACTGGCCATATAACACATTGCCGTCTTTATATTTATTTCTTTGTGTTTTCTGTCATGGCTGGCCAGTTCTGCTTAAGATATCTTATTAAATAATAAAATTTATTTATTAACAAAATTGCTCAACAAAGAGCCAAAATGACCAAGGCCAAAATAGGAAATTTTTATCACTGAAGGTAGTGAGTCTTGGGCAACTTGCATATTTCGTAGAGGGTTCAAACATGAACATTTGAAGAAAAGTGGCCTTGCTATTCATTCTTGAACTGACGATCTCTCGAATATTCTAATCAAGAGTATTCTATTTCTTTCAAAAGACATTTCGCGGTAACTTTCCCAGCTTATGCAATTGACTAATATTAAAAGAAAACTTTATTAAAACTAGGATGAAATGATAAAACTTAAAGAAATTATTTAAGGATCCTTTGGGCCAAAATATATATAAAAGCAGTAAATTATATCAATAATATTCAAGACCCAAGATCTGATTCATACTCTTGGAAAAAAGTAAGCTAGTATAAAACATTCCATTGGAAACTGGGTACATAGTTTGGAGCTACAATTTTTTTTTTACAATTTCAACTTGCCAAAAATTCAAAACTGATAAATAAAGTTATCAGGCCTCATTTTTAATCCAAATCTTCTTAAATTTCGTTTTACGAGCCCACTAATCTCAGCAAATCAACTTGAGAAGATCTGCTTTTTTGCTTGGCCTACGAATAACAACCAAAAAGGCCAATTATCGGTAACCAATAAAACTTTTATTACAATCGGTTAAACAAACACTAACAGCACTCAATTCTCTTGAAGAGCTAAAATAGATTCTTCTTCAATCTTTAGAAGTAACTATATCTGAGAATAAGAGCTATTACTGTGGATTTAAACATTCTAGTTTTTTTTTAAAGCCCAAATCTGTTGTTTCTCAGAGTGTCAATGTTTACAGAGTGACAGCATTGTTTTTGTATTACAGGTTTACTGGGTGCAACAAATAGTTTCCAAATAAATAAAACAAGATTTATAAGGAGTTATTGGAGCTTTAGTAATTTTACATCTTTATCCAATTGGAGTCATTCTAAATCAATACAGTTTACCTCCCTCTTATTGATGCCTTACATTTGTTTCTGAAAATTTTTCTATATGGGATTTTCCTAGACTGGCATCCAAATTAACTACATCTTAATAACT